>NC_135787.1:58807500-58900000 GCF_051106095.1 Pogona vitticeps | reverse complement strand
AAAAGGACACAAATGTGAACACACACACGTTCTCTCTCTCTCTCTCTCTCTCTCTCTCTCTCTCACACACACACACACACACACACACACACACACACACACACACACACACACACACACACACACACACACACACACACACACACACACACACACACACACACACACACACACACACAGAGCATCATCCATCATTTCCTGTAGCAGGAGAGAGATAAAAAGCATTGTTCCATATCACTAGTAGAGAGCAGAATTGGTTTATTATTGTGGATTCTGAAATGTGTGTGGAAGAGGCATGGTAAATCTGAACATTTTTGCCTTGATTTTGCTATATTCCCTTTAATCATTTGAAACAAATGAACAAAGTGTTCCATAAATCTGAATATAACATTGTCAGAGTGCCTCATCTTTAGAGGTCAGTGAAGCTGTCTGCTTAATGAAGTGTCCTAAAATAATCTATTTCAATTTTATCTCCTCCTCTCTTTAGTAAATAGTCTTATTTGGATTAATATCATGATTGTATTGTAAACTACATAATAAATAGATATAGCAATTTGTCTTGGTATGTATTAATAGAAGAAAAAGTGTATTAGGGGGAAAAAACACACTCTAAATTACACTTGTCACCCTTAAGCAATCAGCTAGCTCAACCGTCCTTGCTCCAAAAGCTATTATTCACTCCTAATAGACTTCCTGTTTACAACACTATTCTGAAACTCTTCTTCATGTTAAAAAAAGAGAGAGATTGTGAGGCTCTAGTATCTGAGCTTATGGTTTATGCAGATTCCTAGAGCTATTTTAATTCCATCATAGTAATTCCATTACAGTAATGATGATTCTCTTTTTCCAAGCATTGCAGATGGATATTTTAATGTATAAAGAAGATATAGTTAGTGTAACTGTCAACACTTCCTTAAAGACCAAACAACATTTCTTCAGGGTTCTCCTCTCCTCTGAAATAACTCTTGATTCCACACACAATTCTTCAGAGTTGTACTACTATAGTTTCTTCTAGCAACTAAACAATTTCACAGTGCCTCCTTTGTGCAAATGAAAGTAGGGCTTGTTCTGCTTCCTGTTCACAGAACAGTTAAGCTCTAAAAATCATTATAGAAATGATACCAAGCCAATGAAATATTGTTCTGAAGAGCAAATCCTATATGTGAAGGAACCCAACCTTAAAGGTCTGCAACTACCATAGAATTCCTTCAAAACAAGGCATCTTAGATCCCAATAAACTGGTGCTCCATCTTAAGAAACACTTTCTAGGATACATATCTATTCAAATCTAACTATTAACCCCATGCATCATTGAGTCCAGCCCCTGTCAAGAAGGCATAGTAGAGGAAGAAGGGAAAACCTCAATATTGCCATAGCCATTAGTTTGCAATACCTGAGCAGAATGTATTGGAAAAGACAATGTTGCTAGAAGGGGGGACAGTAGCAAGAGAGAAAAACCTAACATGAGATGCTATTGGTTTGCAAGATCTGAGCACAGCTGTTAATGACAGGCTGTTTTAGAGATCATTAACTCATATAGTCACCATACATCAGAAGTGACTTGATGGCATATAGCATCTCTGGTGTTTTTCCTCCCTTAATTAATGGCCAACTGTATAGTGACAAGATGGGTAGAATGGTTGAAATGATGACAAGATATGAGCACCAAAGCTCTTCTAAGAGCAAGTAAGATGAGATCCAGCCACAAAGCAAAAAACAGTGATTTTGCAGCTCAAATTAATGAGCTTCTGCTTAGTTGGTCTCAATTTTTAAAATATCTTTTAAAATATTTTTACAACCAGACAGAGAATGCCTTTGCCAGCATGAATGCCTGTTTGGCCAGGAAAGAGTTAAAAACCCTCCTCCTGAAGGTCAGCTAACTGGATCCTGATCCACAAGGTCAAAAGTTCAGATTGCCCCAGATTTGGAGGTGATTTCCCCTTTGAATACCTGTCAGGAGCCTAGTTTCAGAAAGGTTGACTTAAAGCACTCAGGGCTGGGACAAACACAACTGCTCTGTGTTTGCAGAAATACTTTGAATATGCCTTAAAAATTTGTGTGCTAATTCTCTGGAGCTATGCTTTTTTTTTCTGGAGGATGGTCACTCCGTAACTTTCTTTATAAAAAGCCCTCTTTTTAATTGCTTCAGTGACTTCCATTGTCCTCCAAATATCTCCCTTCCAGGCAACAATGTATCTACTTTATATATATTCTGCTGGTGAGCCTGTTCCACTCATTTTCAATCTTATAACAAAGTCACTGTTTCTCACTTTTGAGGATCAGTATTTCAACCCTGCAGCCTAGATTCCTTCCAAATAGAACAAAAGTAGTTGGAGCCTATCATTCTCTTTCAAATTAAGCAAGGTTTGTGTTTTTGATATATTTGATTTCTTTTAAATCTGGGAACATTTAAAGGTTGGTTGTTTCTGCATGGAAAGGGTAAAACAGTCTTATTTATTTAAAAAAATAATTTGCAAACCATTTGCCCAAATGTCCCCTATATTTCACACCGAGCAAGAGCAGATTGTCTGCTAATCTGTGCCAAATTTGGTGCTCATTCAAAGTTCAGTTTCAAAAGTATAATTTTTTGTTTGCACCCATTTTTAGAATTGCCTTGTAAAATGTCAGTTTGCTGTTCTGTACAACAATGTTATAATACCAGAACAGGCTCATGTTCTGTTACTGACAGAATTAGAGACACTTGCTATATAGGCTGATACTTATAGGCTAAGATAGAAATTTTCAAATAAGAGTTTCTGGTGCAATATTACTGGGGTGAATGCAAAAATAGACTCATTTAGGGGGATGCAAATAGGCAAAAGCAACAGGCATCTCCTCTGTGTTTTTATTTGTTTTATCCCAGCATTGCTTTGTGCCCACAGTGTTGTTCCTATAGAAGTGAGAGTGTAGGGGCTCATTGTTGTAATTGGTAGGAAGAGAATAGCCATTGAAGAAGGTATTGCATTTCTGAAATGTTGAGTTATAAAGGTTGGCTGAGAAAATAGTCAACTGTCATTTATGGTGGGAAATAGGAATTAAAATAGGATGATCCATTAAAAAGATCCCAATTCTGTAGTTTCTCTTTTTTGGAGAAAAAAGAATATTGCCTGGAAGAAGAAGTACGTATCAGCCATAAGTGTGACAGACCCATCTCAGAAATGTAAAACACTGAATATGAATAGATTCTAAACATACAGTATATTCGTTAAACTTCGTATTTAAACCAATTGAATGTCCCAGGTGGGGACCAGCTCAGAAAATGTCTGAAGCCAAGTTTAAATTAGTCTAATCTAGAGGGAAGATTATTGGCCTTCTTATGAGTTATCTGTGGCTCTTGCCTTAAAAATGCTTCACCTGGTAATTACTGGCTTTGGAAGGATCTGAGTGATCTAGATTAGTGGTTCCCAATCTTAGGTCCACATATGTTCTTGGACTACAACTCCCAGGAACCTTGGCTGGCATATCTAGTGAAGGCTTTTGGACATTTTAGTCCAAGAACATCTGAGGACCCCAGGTTGGGTACCACTGATCTAGATAGTCGGGCTCAAGATTCCCTCTAAACTGGCCACATGTGCACATGCATGTGTCTCTACCTCCCTGCACACAGCTGTTTTCCTCCTCTGTGCAGCAACTGCATTAGGTTCCAGTTGTGATGGAACTCAGTGTGTGTGGGGAAGAGTCGTGCACACATGCAGGGGCGAAGTTGAGAGAGCGAGAGAGCGGCAGAGCCCTGCATAGCAGGGCTGAAAATTAGAGAGTACATTTTTCAGGCCTTTTTTCTATTTTTACTGTGGTTTTCAAAAACAATTGCCTTTTTCTGTCTCTTACGTCCATATTTGACACTATTTGGATAAATATGCAGTATCATCTAGATATCACCTGCAATCACCTGATATCTAGATGATCAGATATCATCACAAATCATTTATCAATAAATCAGTTGAAAGCATAATCTAAGGAGCAAACATTTCACTTCACAAGTTTACTGAAGACTTCTGAATGGATTACATAATTGTTATATAAGCTGACATTTTTCAAATCTATAACAGTGACCTCTGCATTCTGCTGAAACCCTACATTGCTGACTTATGGCAAACTGATTTTAAAAAGACAGAAGTACTGTACAGTAGATTGACAAAAGATCTGTCATGTAATCAGAACAAAATAGAACACATAAACCTAGAATAATATTTGATGAATAAAAATTGCATTATATATTTATTATTATTTGTGTGATTTATTGCTATTATTCAGCCTGGGGTCTGAATATGGAAAAGAGGAGGACTAATAAAGAAGGCAAATAGGAAAAAAATAGTGTTCAACTTCTTATTAACAACAGTAATAACTGACCTTAACATGGAACCATCCTTTTTTCAAATAAAAAAAGGAGCCAGTCTGTTATCACAGCTATTATCTCTCAGTACTCTTTTTCATCACTGAATTGTGTGTGTATGTGCATGCATGTATGACTATATGTGGAATTTGTAACCTTCACAATGAAAATGATGAGAAGTCAAGAACATGGCCTTTAACAACCAGAAGGGACAGAAGATATAACATGATATCTTCTGTCTAACTTTGCACTAGAGGAAAGTTGCCAAATATTTTCATATTTTTTTTCAATATAGAGAATGAAATATGTGCTTCCTACTCTGATTGCATTCCTCTCCTCTCAAGGGAAAAAGGTACTCCTCCTCAAATCAATCTTTTCTTCCAACCGTTGCTACTGACACCTGAAAATAAGTTATAATAGTCTCATCCATTCCTGATTTAAATGATAAATGCATCTATTGCACACACTGACAAATGCTTTCATATATTAGAGTGCTTTCTTCTCAGTTTCCGAAATTTCTGACTAAAGTCTTTAATTTTGCTCAAGTGACAGAAACTCCCCCCCCCCAACAAACCACTTCACTTTATTAATCAAAGGAATATTTTCAGCATGGTTCTGAAAAAGACATTCAATTCAATTTTCTGTGTGAGTGAGCACTGGTAACATATTGCATAGTTATTTTTATTTGAAATTTAGACAGAAGAGCAAGGCAGAAGAATGACCAATAGAATAAAAATCTCTGATATTGAAGATGAATACTTAGGTACTTCTTTATACTGACAAGCAATGCTATGAACATCTATCAGTAAGTTACTAGACTCCAAGATGTTGTCTTTAAAGCTTTACACCTTAATATCAACATCCTACAGACACAGGAGGCTCCTGCACTAAGCAGGGGAAATATCTCACCTCAGAACTTCTAAGGATGTATCACTTAATCCGAGTCATATACTGCTGAGATCCTCCTCCTCTTCAATTTGCCTGTCCACTAATATGGTCATCAGAAACTGTTTCATAGAACCACATTAGACAAAGTATGTCGGGATCCATTTTGAGAAGTGTTAAAAACTACAATCTTAGTGCAACTAGAGTTGGTCCATTTGACGCAATGGAAATTACATTAGTTGGTAACAAAATTATTTTTATGTGAAATAGCTCCTTAGTTCAATTAAAATACGCAAAGGAATAAGTATGCAAAAGAGTTCAACCTGGAAACAAAAATAAGCAAGAAACAACAAAACAAACCACATGACTCTATAAGTCCTCCAAAACAAAAGGATAGCAAAATATTATATATGGTCTGATAATATTCAAACCGAAGTACAGTGTAGTTTTAATTTTCTAAGTGCAACACACATGCTTAGGGAAACAGAATTTTATGGAGCTATGCTGCTATTGGACCAAGCAGGATAATACTACCCACCTTTTTTATCTTATTGGTGTCAGCTTCAGTATGCTAATAATTCAGTAACGGAACATTAAAGCAAGTATAAGCTATTATTTTTTAAAAAATCAATATAATTTGCAATTTAAAAATAAAATGCTTAATGCTAAAATTCTCAAAGGCTGTAATCCCTTGAAATGTTGGCATGCATGACCTTGATGAAATCATATACAATAGGAAACAAATTAGAGAATTGTAATGATCTTGATTAGCAAATGTACTTTATTGCTGTGTATTTGACCACTAACACACACACACAACCACTATAACAATATAAAAATTCTTGCTCTGTATCCTGTTCAATAGTCATTTAAAAAGAGTGGCCAACAAGATATTTCTGGAAACCTCCGGATTTACAATATTTACAGGCAGGCTCCCTCCTCTGTTTTATTGAAACTTTCAAGAGTTTGTACATTGCAGATTAAGCATGAGTATAAAAAACTACACAGATCATGGATAATATTCATGCTTGATACATATACAGTAGCTGCGTGTCAGCAAGTAAAAGAATAAACATTCAAAATTTAAGGATGTTTACAGTATAACATTTTGAAGAATGAACTAACAGTACTTGAACATCTAACTTGGTATAGATTTTGGTTTGTGCTTGAGAAATTTGTAACAGTTTTGTAACAGACACTTAGCAGCAGATAGTCTTAACTGAATGTATTAACAGAAATAATAGCAGACAACTTATCAAACACTAATAGAAGAAACCTCATCCTGTCACTTTTTCTTAGATCTGACAGTTAACTTTCTAAGCATCTCTTCGCTGAAACTATGGTTAAACATATTCTCTTAGGCAAATATAATTCATTCATCCGTATATATGCATATAGACATACATGCTGGGTTGCAAAATTATATATTCTAACATGTTTGTCCTTAGTGTTTGGCATCCAGCATCTGGAATGTACTGTTCTTTCTACTCATGCAAAACATAAAAACAGCTATCTGTTTGGGAACACTTAACAGTGCCCAGAAGGGTAGACAGCCAGGTACAGTTTAAATTAACTACAGTCCCCTTTGTCCATGGTGACTGGCCATGACAACTCGGGTTTACAAGAGCTGCTATCAACAGTATCTGGAGAGGATCATATTGCTCCTTCTTCTGAAACAATAACCACAAAGCAAATAACACACAACTGTTCCTGGCAGGGAAGATCAAGCAATGCATAATAAAAAAAAATCAAAGGATATTCAGAGTGGATCCAATGAACTTTCTACTGCTTTCATACTGATGGAACTAGAGGAAGCCATAAGAAGATGTAAGAATTGCAAAGTGGCAGGACTCAATGATATCTGAGTTAAGCAAATTAGACATTTTGGACAAAACATAAAGGAATGACTTCATCAACTCTTTAATAATTGCTGAATAAGCAAACAAATCCCAAAAATATGATGGAACATGAAAGTAATTACTCTACTGAAAGCAGGCAAGAGAACCATCAGATCCCAAAAGTTATAGGCCAATCTCTAATATTAAATACATTCTAAATAAATAAATAAATAAATAAATAATATTATGTCACTTATACAAAGTGCTTGCATGAGTAACATTAAACCGTTTAGCCTCTAAAATTCAACCTCATCTAATTCCAGAACAGGTACGCTTAGACTTGGCAACAGCTGTACGGCTCAAATCTTAAAACTAACCCAGCACACAGAACAATTCAATTCTTTAAAAAACCCTGTGGTTTATGAATGTGGGATATTGTGCTTCTGTACCCACTATTCAAAATGCCAGGAAATGGCCTGATAGCTGCAAAATATTGTGCTAATGTTGCCAGCAGCAAAAAGGGATGCCAAGCTTTACATAGCAAAGAGCAGGGTGAATGTTGACAATGTTAATAGCCTTAGTTAAGGTGGTCTACAGAATACCCTCTTCTGCTTACTCACTATCATTCACAGAGTGACACCATGAAGGGAAAATCCCAGAAGCTGACTCCTTTTTTCATCAATTAACCACTCGTCACCCAAAAACAAAGCAATTGCCAGGGCTACTTTTTCAACAAGTGTGAATTGTTTAAAGCTTGCAAAAATGTTTACATTTAGAATATTCCTGCTGACGAGAAAGCCAGAAACTCAATAGTTTTTTTTTTGTTTTTTGTTTTTTGTTTGCTTTTCTAATGGCGTTTTCCAAATCAGTATTAACCCCCCCCCCAAAAAAAGCCTGGATTCCTTCCAAATAAAAAAATGGGACTAGGACTAACCATTCTCTTTCGGAGTAAGCAAACTTGGTACTTGATTTGTGTTAAATTTGCAGAAGTGCAAGGAAAGTTTGCTGGGATCTGCATGGAGGTTAAAACAGTTATAATTTTTTTTAAAATCATTCCTTGAAAACTTGTTGTCCAAATATCCCCAAATTTGGCACAGAGCAAGAACAGACTATCAATTACATTGCTGACAAATTTAGTGCTGATACAAGATCCAATTTCTAAGTTATATGGAATGATGGATTGTGCTATTGAACACTACTGCTGCAGCCTCATGCAGCAATAATAATTGGAGCAGCAGTTGTTGAACTTACAGCAACATATAATACTATCCACCATTAATTGCTGCTCGAAAACCTTTGCCTCCTAACTAAAGATAATGGACTAATGGAAATGGTGATTGTTCCACTTCAAAACTGAAGGGTTTTTTTGTTGAATTTCAAGGGAGGGCACAGTCACTGAAGAAATAAGAAAAACAGTGTCCCACAAGATAGTGTTCTTAACATTTTAATAAATAACTATATAACATTTCCATACTCCAGGGGTCTCATCTGTGCTGATAATCTTGCCTTGACAGTCCAGGAGAAAACCTTCGAGCGCATTAAGTAATAGCTAACCTCTGCATTAGAAGATCATACCTTACATTATAAAAACAATCAGGTGAAGCCAAACACTTTTAAAATTATGTGCCTTCCACATAAGGAACAGAGAAGTCGAGAGAAAGCTGTGAGTTAGCTGGGAAGGCAAGATATTGGAAAACTGCGGAACCCTAAAGTATTTGGCTGTTATTCTGGATGGAACCCTAACCTACAAAAAAAAGTCCAAACACCAAATAGAAAGTTTCCTCTAGAAATAATAAACTTAGGAAACTGGCTGGTTGAGATTGGGGTCCACATTCACAAACAATAAAAGAACAGCAGCTTTGTCTGTGTGCTACTCAACAGCAAAATATGGTACAAAACAGCACATATCAAATAAGTGGATGTAGCTCTTAATGAATCCTGCAGGATTATTACTGGCTATCCGAAACCTGTCCTCATGGAAAAAGTCTATTATGTGGCTGGCATTGCCCTCCACCCCTCAGGTATCTTGACAGATGCTAGCAAATAATGAATGAAATAAAGTAGTACAGCATCAACACATCCAATTCATGGGCACCAACCATTTAGCCCAGTGGTAACTCAGATGTTCTTGAACTACAATTCCCAGAAGCCTTCACCACAGACTGTGCTGGCTGCAGTTTCTGGGAGTTGCAGCCTAAGAACACTAGGGTGAACCAAAATAGGGAGTCACTGCCCTAGACGACAGCTAAAACCAAGGAAAAATTTTATGCACACATTTCAAGCTCTAACCAGAAGAGGCCATCAATAGATGACCACTGAATCCTTGAATATCTCGATATTGCTGTAAAATTGGTATTTCCTGACAAAGTTTTTTCTTTTCCTTACTTCATTGCTTTGTATTTATTTTAAAATGTTATACTAACTCCAAGCTTCAGTCCCATTCTTCTTGTCATTGCAATAATCACTTAATGAGACTGCTTTCTTGAAATCACTGTGCCATAGCTCAAAGATCTTCCTCAGAAGACTTGTCAACAGTTTCCCAATACTGGCAGTGTGGAGCCTGTTTGTGCTGGAGTGAAAATCCAGAAAGCAGTGGTTGGAAGGTTCTTTGGATATTGTTGATCAGCTAACTGCTAATTAATCTAATAAGATGTCATTACCATACTGTTTGGATCTTGCTGACAGCACTGCTAAAACCAAAATAAACTACATCCACAACATTCTTGATCTATTGAACTAATAACAACATTAAACATTCTAGAACAATAATTCCCAACTTGGATCCCAGATGTTCTTGGACTAAAACTTCCAGAAACCTTCACCACTAGGTAGGCTGGCTAGGATTTTTTTGGGGGGGGGGATTGCAGTCCAATAACATCTGGGGACCCAAGGTTGGGAACCTCTCTTCTAGACTGTCTAGAATGACTTAATCTTGACAAGTCCATATTTTCATTTTTCTTGGATTTTTGCTTCCAGAATTCACCATGAATTTCCCAGCCAGAATTCGGGGGGGGGGGGGGAGGTTAGCTACTAGGGAATTAAAGGTAAAGGTAAAGGTTCCCCTTGACAATTTTTGTCCAGTCGTGTTCGACTCTAGGGGGCGGTGCTCATCCCTGTTTCCAAGCCATAGAGCCAGCATTTTGTCCTAAGACAATCTTCCGTGGTCACATGGCCAGTGCGACTTAGACATGGAATGCTGTTACCTTCCCACCGAAGTGGTCCCTATTTATCTACTTGCATTTGCATGCTTTCGAACCGCTAGGTTGGCGGGAGCTGGGACAAGGGAATTAGGGAGCTACAAAAGATTGGGAACCGGTAGTTTTTTTAGAGGCACCCTGTACAAAGCCTACTGGCTAGAGAGACTACTAGTTCCCTAAGCCCCTGCAGCTCCCAGAAGTTTCTTAAATGAATCTGGCCTCAGACCTTGTTTCAGGACAAAAGCAGCATTAGTGACCTTTGGGGATGATTCAGTCCAGGAACAGGATATGTCATGTCACTGCTGTCATGTCACTGCTGAAGACTTTTGCCACAGTGAAGAAATTTACTGTGCTATGCATTAGTATCTCCTCTATGCTCAACATTTAGTTTATGGCAATAAACCTGGTAGATTACAACTTGTTTACTTCAGATGTTCTCAGAAATGAAGTTCAAGGATGACTATCTGTTGATAGCAAGTGCTAAGCTAGAGAGTTTTGGAATGTGTGTATGTCTGATTTGTTACCTGTTTGTTCATTAGTGAGATTTCTGTTATTTTGTCAATTAGTGAAATGTGACCACAGAGCAGGTGCATTTAATTGTTATTTTCTCCCTCCCCTCCTCAAACGGGGACGACTGTAAGCCCTAATCTCCACACACTCCACAAACTAATTATACTTCTGTGTGGTCAAGGTCATAGATAACAGTATGTGCAATGCTTATGCCATTGATGTAGAGACAGTAAGAGAAAGAAAGTAATATTCCTATTCTTTTTTTTTACAATCTTCCTCAAGTTAATTTTAGCCATGCACAGGCACCCTGGAGCTCATGTCCCTTCTTTTGAAGTACATGCAGAAAATTATGTAATTTTGCCATGTGAAAGTATTGCTTTGTCATTGATCTTACTAATGTTTATGAAATATTTTGATATTCTGTAATTAGTGATACAGCCACAAGGTTTTAAATCAAACAGAAAGAGAGCAGCAGGCTCATCAGAAGAGTCAACAGCCATACCAGGTTGTTGCCTTTCAACCCTATGTTAAAGACCAACCAGAGTTCACATTACTTCACACTCTGGGAGTATCATAGAATGATCATTTTTTGCTTGAGTAGTTTTTTGTTGGTTTAAAATTCCCTCATATCAAATTAGGACAGGAAAATAACCTTATAATTACCCCATCATTTTCAATAAAATAATTTTAATTACTGAAGTTGAAGAGCTCCTCTTCCCAGTTATGCAGGGAGAACATTTTCTTTTACCCCTACTGCTATAAAACATACTAAACAATTTGGCAGCCGGTGCCAATTAAGACCCCACAGACCTTTGGAACATACGGTCCAATTAAAATATTTTTAACTACATTAAATATAAGTGCAAATTTAAACTCTTGATCTAATGTTCAGGTCTCTAATAGTGTATCTGAACCTTGTAAATTTAATTAGACAGTGTTAAGTTCTTTCTAGCTGAAGTTACAGATGTTTCATACTGGGAAAATCAGCAAGCCCCAGGGTTTGTTTGGTCTACAGTAGTGTCAGATTTTCATGGATAATTTAATAGCTAATAACTCTAATTTTTCCCCATAAACTAAGAGATGATAAATTGTGATTGCACTAAAACCATAAAATTAACCCTGTAGGTTTGCATTCTTATTTCCCAGTGACTACTGTATTCAGGAAATTAATTTCTGATACATTAAGGATTTTTGTTGATGTTGCCAATAGTCTTCAAGATACAGTGCAATAAGAAAGAAAAAGCAAACAGAGGGAATTACATAGTTGCAAAGGCATTATTATGCATCAAGAGGAACAGCTTTGAGTATTTTCACGTGATTGTGCTCATTACCTAACCACTGCTGATGTTCCTGGCACTTTATGGTATTTAGGCAATGTAATGAATATTTATCTTTGCAGTTTTTGATCATTCTTCTCCAAAGCAATTTTTTTCTAAGGAAAAAAGATTTAGATTATGGTGACCTCTTTGACTGCTTGCACAGAACAGTGATGTGTGTGTGTGTGTGTGTGTGTGTGTCTGTGTCTGTGTCTGTGTGTCTCTGTGTGTGTGTGTGTGTCTGTGTGTGTGTGTGTTGCTAAATTCTTCATTCTCACTGATGTATCCCATGGAAAGTCTGTTTGTCCAAGTGACATTTCTTGCCTGCAATACAAGACAAAAAAACACTTTTTCCTGTGAAATTTGTACCAATTTTTTGTGTCTTTTTTTCTTGAAAGAAAGCACACAGGCACAACAAGCACAGAAAGACTAACTAATGGAGCAAGTGGGACAAAACCACCCATGCAATGCTTCTATTATTACAAGTTAATCCCAGGAACCACTTCAATTTCTACAAAAAAACAGTTCTCATAAATGGGAAAACACTCTTCAATACTAACGGAATTCTACAGTTATGTACACAAGACAAAGCATAATGTATAACACATAACATGATTCACCCAATGTATCCTTATAAAAGTAGAAGTAAAGGACATAAAGAAAGCCAGTGGCTGAAATGCTGTTGCTTAGTGTAGGAAATTTCACTAGATTCGGCCAATTGCATCAGTGGGCATTCGGTGAGTCAACTCCTTTGTTATTTCCATTTATTCAAATAGGCCTGATCTAGCTGCAATTCAGTTTATTGTAGTAAGAGGCAACAAGAGTAGACTTATTTAAATTAATGGAGGAAGAGATTCATTAAGACTTCACTGATTCAGTGGCCATACTCCAGTATGACGTACTATGCTAAGCAGCACAATATTAGCTATATTCTCACAAAGAATATAGAAATGGAAACGACAAATCCAATGTTTTAAAAGCAAGATGTTTCATTCTATTTTGTTCATCCCATTTCTGTATACTCACAGCTCCTGCCTTATTAGAACACATTTCATCAAGACATGTATATGATACAGTAATTAATGTTCTCTCTGTCAAGAAATTCCAGAAGTGTACCACAGTCATAGAAGACATGCTTTCTCCAGATAAGATTCCAGATTCAATTTCTGATATTTCAGATAAAGATGAGGAAGACTCCCATATTGAAAGTCTAGATTGGCACTGCCTATCAGTGGACTCCTTAAGTTAAAATATTTATCTAATAAATCCGAAGACATAGAACTAGAATGCTCCCATCACTTGCCTGCTACTGACACTGCAGCAAGCCGTAAGTATAGCTTCCCATGATGTGTTACCCCAAACATTATGAAGTGCAAGGAAAACAAGATCAGAAACCAAGTTTAAACCCTATCCCATAAAAATGGATAAGTCACTTAGACTGTCCACTAAGTCCAGTCTTTCTCTAACTTCTATTCAAAATAGCCTCCTGCTCCCATGTAATGAGTTTTAGAGAACAGCAGGTCTCTGCCTTTATAGTTTATCTATATAATTTCCAGTGTGGTGTAGTGGATAGAGTGACGGACTAGGACTCTGGAGGACAGGGTTCAAATCCCTGTTCAGCCATGGAAACTGACTAAGGGAGTGGAACTAGTAAAACCACTCCTTATATATCTCACTTAAGTTTCTAAAAAGGAAAAAGCAGCCCCTTACCAGACAGACTGAAGCCCCCTCTGATGGCACTCACTCCCAGCAGGGAGCCTCCTCCTGCACCGCTTCCGCATGCCCTGTCCACCCCACGTGCCTCAGCCCAGCACCTTTGGCCACCCTTACTCATGAGTAGACTCGTGCTTTCTGTGGGCCTTACTCATGAGCAGACCCACGCCAGGGATGGGCAGGGAGGGCAACGGCTTCCTGCGCCTGGCAGTGATCCGGAGCTGCCCCCGCCTCTCCTTCCTCCTCCTGTCCTGCAGGAGTAAAAAAGTGTCCTGACCCCCTGCTCTAACCATTGGGGCAAAAGAGCTACAAAGAAGCAGCCTTTTTGCCACCAATGTTTTGAATTTCCTGCCCCTTTCCCCTGCCTTTTTCTGTTCTTAGGTTGAAGCTCTGGCCGCAAGTCGAAGCAAAATTTTGCGGCCGGAGCTTTTCGTAACTCACAATTTCCTACTTTTCAGCAACCACACTAACCACTAGCTTTTTTTCTCTTTCCTTTTTCTCTTTTCCAATAATTCCTCTAATTGTAACTCTATTCCTTCATATAACAAGTTCTTAACTGACTCTTCCCACCTCTTACGCATTCTAGGTGCACTGATCATTCCATCACATATCCCTTATGTCAGTCACTCATCCACCCATTTTTGTGTTACTTTGACTTTTATGTTAATTTATAACACCTAGCTCATTCACAAACATGTATCCATAATACATCCTTCATTTTTTATTGAATGCTACATTTAAATGCTGAATCTTAACTCGTTAGCTTGATTGGAGGAGTGAGGTTGGATGCATGCAGCTACCACACATCTTATTAAATGTATTTTGTTGTTAGCTTGGCCCAGAAAGACAATGCTGAGCCACAGCGTAAGATAGCTCCTTATGTACTTTTTGTGAACAAACCTTTAGTACTTGACTGTTTAGTTTCTATCTTCTCACAGCATAACTTACTTCGCCCTGCAATGCATATTCTGTACACATATTTTACTTCTTGTTTATGATATTAATGTTGAAACATTGAAACACTGAGCCTCCTAATCATGTGGAGCAGTCTCGACCCAATGAAACTCATTAGACTCCCCCCTTCACATTTTCTTCCTGGAATGCAAAGGTTTGACACTGGATCCTACAGAGGCAATGGTGTTGAGTGGGGCTAGTGCATCTGAGTCTAGTTTCCCTTCTGTGCCTTTGCATGCTTGGAGGCTAATTCCTGAAGCAGAGCTTCTCTGTCTTCTCTCATTGGTTTTTCTTCTTCACTTCAGTACTATTCGTGCATTCACTCCTCTTTGCCTTTCCTTTAGAAATTGTATTTTAGTGCTTTGTAGTATGCAATTTATTTAATACTCATTCATTAGGTTTGAGTGGCATAGAGATCTTTAAAGACAGTATGCTATTTATGCCAAAGCTGTTCTTACTTGATATCTTGCAGGAAACAAGAGAGAATACAATCAAAAGAGTGATATGACTGCATTTTATCAGTGAAACCATCACAATTGCCATTACTGTTTTACAATTATGTTTGACAAATGAGCGAGCAAGCATATGCACGCACACACACACACACACACACACACACACACACACACACACACACACATTTATTTGAATAGCATAGTATGACATTTCCTCTCACATGGCAACCTTAGATTCAAAACAAATTTAGAAACAAAACTGGATTCACCTGAAAGATATACCCTTTATGGCATATGTTGAATTTTTTTAATTTTCAAAGAACAGTGAAGGAGATCACTGCTCATTTACATTAAAAGCTACCAAGTCATTCCCCCTTTGAAGAATTTGAAATCTCTGCTCTAAATGGATAATTCTTCTTAACCATATTGCACATTCCTCTTTATTAGTCAATAATGACAATAATGACATAACATATGGTGAGTATGTTAGACAGGGCAAATATTGATGCAATTATTCGGAGTCATTCAACACATTTCTTAAGGCAATTAAAAAAAACACACAACCCTGAGTCTTTGTGTTCTTGGCTTAATTCTTAATAATTCTTAATAAGATCCTATAATTGGAAGAAGTCTAATAGTTAATCTAAAAACCCCACAATATCAACTTAGATCTAAACTTATTAGTTATGTGTTAATTATATAAAATGTGCACAGCTTTTCTCCAGTGAACTCTAGACAATATTTGTCCCTTTCCTCCTCTCCACTTAACATGTCACAAAAACTAATCTGCAAGGCAGATCAGCCTGAAAGAGAGGGACTGCCTGAATGTTACTCAGTGAATTTTCATGACTTTATTGGGATCAGAATACGGACCCTAAGTTCCAGTCCAATACTAACCACAACACCTCACTGTAATTCCCATCAGATAAAGCTCACTTCATTCAGTGGACAAAATCCTGTTACTTAGTGTAGTAAATCATACCATAGAAGATCCATTGAATCAATGGAAATTTGGTGAATCAACTCCCCCATATATTCTGTTGATTCAAATGGACCTACTCTGTGAGTATGTTAAAGTAAGTAACAATTAGAGTAAGCCCATTTGACTCAATGAAACTTAGAAGTTGACTCACCAAATTCCCATTGAATTAACCTATTGCAGTGTGATTTACTAAGCAGTAAGATTTTGCCGACAAATGTATTTAGAATTTCATACCATATCACATTTTGCAGATGAAAACAGGGACATTTCAACAGACAACTTGTGTGTGTGACCTGATAGCTAAGCATGCCAGAAGCATGAGTGAATGAATGAAACTGAACAAATGTTATAGCCTATGAATTGCAACCCTTTCATTGTTGTTGGAGTACAAATTCAATCATCCTTCAGTATTATCTATGCTTAGTATAGCTGATAAGAGCTGCAGTCTAACTATCTTTGGAGTGGCACAAGCTTTCCTTTGCTTTTCTATTGAAGAAGAGGATCAGAGGATTCTGATGTGCAAGACAGAGTCTCACAAAGATAGGCCACAATGCATTGTCCCACTAGACTGCCCCCATGAGGTTGTTTCATTTCCTTTCTGTTTTAGGAGCACACTGTTCTTAAAGTTTCTGATTTTTTTTCAATGTCTGAGGAAGTGGACTTGTCCACGAAAGTTCACATTAAAATACAGCAGTTTATCTTTAAATATCATTTTTAAAATATCATTTTTGTCTTCTTTATTTTTTTCTTTTTCTTTTGTTTTTGCGCTCCTAAAAAGTGATACATCAATAAACTGAGTGTCTAGGAGATGCCAGTGGTGTTATAATAGTCACTAGAAACCATGGAGGAAATACTGGAGAGGTGACTCCAGCTGATTAATGATTTAAAAAATGAGAATAGGGAGAGGAAGGCTTCCAGCTGCTTTGTGGAGCAATGCTCCTGGCATACAAACCATCCTCCACATCCAGGAATGACTGCTCTGCACCTGCTGTGCACCCATTGGTCTTCTGCTGCTCCGATGGCTCCTTCAGCAGCCAAATGGAGAGAACAGGGTAGGTAGTTGTAATACTGACCATATTGATGAAGGGATGCACCAGTAAACATTTTAAGAAATATTTTTTAAAGAATGTAAAAGGAAAAACGACAGTGCCCTTGCCACCCAAAATCCACACAGGCACAAATTAAAATGACAACAGCGTTCACATCCACAAAACCACATTAAGTAGAATCAAAGTTAGAAGCAAGGTATTTTAAAAAGCCCCTGATTGTCAGTTGAAAATAACTTATTTTGCAGTCCATGTAAATCAGTTTCACCTTTGTGTCTTGTGAACAATAAAATCTAAATTGATTTAAATGTGGTTCTTACTGCCAGTGTGATCACAGCCTAAGGTGAAGTTTCTTATCCTCTGTCCGTATTCTTGGCAATGCACCATCACTTTATACTTCATCATCCCACCACTCCACACTAGGAAACTATGATCTCATATAGTATAAGCTGGCAGACAGAGCCATAACTCTTTTAAATTTGAGAATGGTGCCTAGATTTAAGGAGAGCTTTTGAGAAATAAACCTGTCCCTTTTAGCACTATCCACTTTGTAAAAAGTTATACCTCAGCCCTTTAAGCAGAGAGGAAGAGGAACATTTGTTCTTGTGTATTTTGTTTGCTGAAGGGAAGACAAACTTTTTCCACCACATTGCACACTTCCTGAACACACTTGCTCAGCAGCCAGAAAAAAAAACTGAGGTGCTTCCCCCCCCCCACTATATTGAATGGTGAACGTAAAACCCTTTATCTCCTTCTCTTTCCCATGATAAACACACCTACATACTTCACTAGAGACACATATCCTGAGGCGAATAATAAGGGTAAAGCCAGACAACATACTTAATGCATTTTCGGATGTAGCACTTCCTCAATCAACTTGGTAATGACAAATCTCTTTCTCCAAGTATGTCATTTTCTTCACTTCCATATCTTGTGCTTAATGATGCTTCATTCAGAAATTGGTAATTGAAAGGTAAACACAAAGGTAAACAAGGATATGTACAACACATCTTCAGAGAAATACTATTGTTAGGGTGAAAATTCCACTCAACATCTAATTACAGCAGAGCCTTTGACTGTGTAGATCATGAGGAATTATGGGTTGTTCTGAAGGAAATGGGTGTGCCTCAGCGTGACTGTCCTGATGTACTGTGGACAAGAAACTACCGTTAAGAGAGAATATGAAGAGAAAGAATGGTTTCCTATAGGCAAAGGTGTTGGGCAAGGGTGTATTTTATCCCCTTCCCTGTTCAATCTGAAGGCAGAACATATCATACAGAAAGCCAGTCAGGTTAAATAGGAGTGAAAACTGGTGGAAGAAACATCAAGAATTTAAGGTACGCAGATGATTCCATCTTACTGGCAGGAAGCTACCTTGTACTGGCCCATCTTTCTACTGCCCAAACCATGGAGAGTGGGAGTACCAAACATAGCAGAAGGCCGTCAAAATAATCAGGATCTGTACTTATGTTCTATAAGTGGGTTTGTCACTATGCAGGCAGACAAATCTCAAGGCAATTGATGCTGGGAGTAGTTCAATTTTATAATATGTGTTGGCTTTAATACCTGAGTCCCCATCTGCTACCCCACATTCACCACATACCAGGGCTCACTGACTCAGCATAACGTTACATAACATTATTTGTTTAGGATGCAGTACAAGAAATCCACACTGTCTGTCTTTGTATGCTCATGCATGCAAATCTGCAATTTTCCAATTATTACACCAGTGCTCACCTTGTTTTGACATTATAAGGATCTGTCCTGTTTTCTCAGTTTTTGGCCCAGTGATCAGAGGGAACAGAAATTTGCTGACATGGCAACTCTATTTATCTAAATCAATCTGTAAGGTTTGCAGAAAGTTGTAGGGCTATAAAAGTTGTGGTTGACTTAACAGGATTAATATATATATAATTTCATTCCTTTGACCCTCTCAATTTGCCACCCACTGTGGCTACAAATGTACATAAAGAACAGCGCTTGATTAAAAGGAAATCAGATAACCAATAAATAATATGCACAGTACATTGCTTAAGGGTTCTGCAGGCCTTTGCTTAAAATAAATGGTGTGAAATGAACAATAGTGCTTTCATACTGTAGTAAAGAATGTACTTTCCATACAGGTATACAAGGAAAATAAGGAATGTTCCTTGTCCTTTCAGCTACCCATTCAAGCAAGATATCTTGCACGATGTTTTGAGAGGAAAAGCATATGAAGTAAGTACATGTCCTAGCCATGAACTCAGAGCTTCTTGAGCAGTGGAAGAAGAAAAGAACACGAAAAACCATGTACTGCTACATTAAACTTTTTAGAGAGAAGAGAAGAGAATATTCCCTCCCAGGAAAGAAGTGGAATCATATCTGAGGCAAAGTACATATTGTCATTGGATTTTTAATGATATTTATAGCTCCAAATACTTAGTGGGCAGACTGCCAAAGCCTTGTACAGCAAGGATGCCCAAGGAAAAAAAATTCTTCCTTGCTGGGGTAGATGAAAAATGAAAAGCAACAGGAGCCAACAATATGAGCTATTCCTACTATCACTGCCTGAACACTCAGAGAAATGTCAATAATATAGTATTAGGAAATGAGGTACACTGATTGTTGCCCACTTAATGGATGCTTTTTAAAGGGATCCACCCTGAAAAATAAAAGTTGCAATGCCAGTACTAAGCCTGCAGAGAACACATAAAGTTCTCAAGTAATTGCTATGGACAAAGGAAAAATAAAAACTTCAAATCCGTGAAATCTTCAGGAAGCCAGCTGTGATGGCAGCCCAAGACGTTGCCTCCTAGGGCACAGCAGGAACTGCTGACCTTTCCTCTTTCCCTTTTCAATCTATTTTTTTATTTCCATTAAAACACAAGGAATTGCTGGAGAGAAGACAGGCAGATCACTCCATTCCCTGTGAATTCGTTTGGTTTACAAGACAGTTTTGTGTGGGAAGACAGGACAGCATGGGAGAAAGAGAGAGAAAAGGGGTTGCTGCAGGAATGCATAAGTGAAAATACTTAAAAGGAATCTAAATAGAGAACATACCAACTCCAGAAGCAAAATGGAGGAAAGGGTCTTTCCAGTTCCATATTTCTAATGGGGGTACTTCATGCTGTAAACTAGGCTCCATCTCCTTCCATCTGGCCAGATACCAGCTCAGAACAAATTCCAGTTTTATGCACACTTGCAAGTCAGAAAAGGTTTGATTCATCTACCCATTCCCTTGTCGTTAAGCTATTTATGGAGGAATGAAATAAGAACAACATGCGCATCCTATCTCTTTCTTTTTTGCCCTTAAGATTTGTAAAGAATAATTCTGACAAATTGTCATTTAGCAATAATTGCACCTTGGATTACATCTACGTAATCTGCGTAATCTGGCTACGATACTGCCACAGGTTTTATAAGATCTCTCTCTCTCTCTGTGTATGTCTGTAAAACGTGTGTGAGAGAGAGACTGAAGCTGACCTAATGCCATCCCTCCACCTTGGGTCAAAGCATGTTTGGTTGTGAGGAAAGATACACAGAGACATGGCAATCAGAAGACCTAGAAATTAAACTTGGTTGACTAACTAGGCAGTTGACCAACTGTGGTTCCCAAGATTATACAAATGAAAGGTTTGTTGAACCACTAAAAATCAAACAACTTGCAAGTTTTAGTGGGAAAAATTCCACAAAATTTTCCACAGGCAAAAGAAACCAAACTAAACATATTACTTTGCAGTCAGACAGAGTCCTCAAGTGGAGCAGTTCTTGAGTTTGGAAATTGTGTCTAAAATTGCTGTTCCAGGTATTTTGCATAATTAAAAAGAAATAAGTGGTGTGCAAAATAAAAGTGGGCAATACCTTTATTGGACCTCTATCTACAGATATAGGTAAAGACAATTCACTTTACATCACAATAAATCTGATACCTAATGTTGATACAACAAATCTAGAGCATCCAGAAATACTCCCAATACAACACCTGCTTTTCACATTTTTGTTCACAATTTTTTCACAAGTTAACAATTTTTGAACTTTTCTGTTTCTCCTCCACCCCCACACACCCCTCAGGCACTGCAGTGCCTATCCTTAAAAATGACCTTGCTAGACTTCAAAGCTTTCCTGTTTTAAATAGGTTAGAGTTCCGCTGATGGTATTAACCAACCCTTGTTAATGAACTGTATACAAGGCTCAAATGGTTTCCCCTGCTTTTTTATGTTTGATTATGACTATGAAAAATAAGCAGAATGGGAGTTCTTAATCAAGTCCACTCATGCAGAGAGTGAATTCCCTGCCTAGCTGCAGACAGACTGGCTGTGCAAAGAGGACAGCAAGTGCACTGAGGCCAAATATAGGTGATCAGAGTGGACCAGACTTCAAAACTGGAACTCCTCCCATCCACCTCCCACAATCATACAGCAGAGATGCTAGCTTTTATTTAAAACAAAAACCAAAACCAGAATACTTTTTGAAAAACAGATACAAATAATAATTCTGCCATAAAGTATCTGTCAGCTCAGAGGTTTATCTTAGAGTGTGACTACACACTGAAGAATTTGGGTCTCTTTGCATTATGAGGCCACACACGGGGGAGGCATTGTTTATAACTACAGCACTTCTGTAGCACTGCAAGTGGCACCATTACAAAGGAACTACCTAGTAAATTGTAAACAAGTGTTTCCTCTTCATTTCCTCCTCTTGTTATCTGACACCAAGCTCTTTAAAAAGATACCAGAAAAGTCCTGCTGATCAGAACATTGCTAAGTTGTTTGAAAAGAAAAAATAAAAGACTTGCTGACCATAGGCTTTGCTAAGTTGTTTTTTTTATAGAAGTCTTGTTGACCAGAAACTTTGGTCACCATTTCTATTTGTGTGCTAGTGCAGCTCATGCGAACACACAGCCTGAACTAATGTGAATTGATTTTTTTTTCTTGGATTGCAATTATTAAAATAGTAATAGCTCCAGTAGTACAGTGGGGTCTTGACTTAAGAACGGCTTGAGTTAGGAACATTTTGACTTAAGCACCACTCTCATAGGAAAATATTGACTTGACTTACATACTTAGATTTGAGTTAAGAACTGAAAAAAAACCACGTGGGAGGCAGGGAAAGTGCAAAATGTGAACTTTCAGTTAACTGTTGGCCAGTGAAAAGGGTGCCTGTCTGCTTCCTCACTCCTCCCAGCGTTTAGAGAGTGGATTGGGAGACAGTCTTCAGACTGCCTGGTACTGCCTGGACTGTATTTTCCCTGCCTTCCCTGAACCTTTCTTGACCTAAGAAAAAAAGACACAAAATATTCCCCCTCTAGTGGTCGAAGGCAGAATAGCAGCTTCCCATTAGTTTCTATGGACGGAAAAGAGCAGACACGGATCAAATGGTTTTCAAGGCATTCCTATGGGAAATGCAGATTTGACCTGAGAACTTTTTGACTTGAGAATCGCCTTCCAATACGGATTAAGTTCTCAAGTCAAGACCCCACTGTATAGGCAAAAACTGGGGTGTGGGGATTCTGTATTGATTTGCATTTCTTTTTGCATCATGTGGTCAACAGAAAAAGTATGCATTGGCCCATCCCAATCCTAGAGCATTTCCCGCACTTTTTAAAAATCAATGTGGCTCTACCCTTATTCAGTTCAACTAGACTTTTTTCTGAGCTAGTATGCACAGGATTGTAGATTCACCAAGTCAGTAATTTTAGAAACCATTTCTTCACCCTACAGAGGGACACGCATAGAACAACACATAGAAATAATAATAATAATGTGCTGTCAAGTCTATTCAGCCTTACAGTGACGATTTCCAGGTATAGGTTTAGGATACTTAGAAATGTTTTTCTATTTCTTCTTCTCAAAGCATTCCAGGACTGTGCAACTTGTCTAAGACTACACATGCTGGCTCTCCTGCATGGAACACTGGGGGATCAAACTCCCAACCATTGGCTCCACAGTCAGCTACCTAACTCACTGAGCTATCCAGCCAGATGGTGGTAGGGGAGACCGACATTATAAAACATTCCATGTCAAAAGAAATTAGTACGCTATTGAATTCTAGCCAGCTCTCTCCCTGTTGCAGAAAGTTATTTATACTGTATTAAGAAACATTTAAAACAAAATATTGGGCATGAAATAGCACAATCTGCTCTTCCACCGCACGATTCTCCTTCCTTCATCCATACCTCATTCCTCCATATACACTACCATACCCATAATTGCCATCCTCAGGTAAAATACTTCATTGCATAACTAAAATATTTCATAAACAACTAGCAGAAATAAAAGAAAACAGCAAAACGTTCAGGTATAAGCTTTGAAAATGTAGCTAAATGGTATAATGTGTTCTCTCTGTGCAGAAGGTCTAAGGTTCAGTTCCTAGCATCCCCCAGACAGGATTAGAAAAATGTCTGCCTAAAATCTTGGAGAGCTGCTACTTCTCAGAATCAACAAAACTGGGCTACATGGATCAAGAGTCAGATTCATTATAAGGCAATTTCCTATGTTCCTAAAATGCTTGTTCTTAACAAGCATATTTGGTCTCTGTGTATTTAATTTGTTTCTTCTCCAAAACAGTTCAGCTGCTCATTTCGTTTGTTATTTTTGTTGGGCTTGGCTTTTGGGTTTGTTTGTTGTTGTTTGAACACTTCTGTGCAATCACTCTTTGAACGTGTTAGTTTTTGACTAACAAGTTCCATTGGGATATTAGAAATAAAATGATTTATATTTTTCCACACAATGTTTACATGCTCATTATTTCACTCTGCTTTCTGAACATTCTCCCCCTCATTAACAAAATACTTGGAATTTCAGTCAGCATAAATCTGACTGATAACAATTTCATATGGTTGTTGTGGGTTTTTCGGGCTCTTTGGCCGTGTTCTGAAGGTTGTTCTTCCTAATGTTTCGCCAGTCTCTGTGGCCGGCATCTTCAGAGGACAGCAACCTGTGCTCTGGTGTAGTATGATTGGGAGTGGAGTATTTATTTAATAAATTTAATAACTTTAAACTTTAACACGACCAAAGAGCCCAAAAAACCTACAACAACCATTAGACCCTGGCTGTGAAAGCCTTTGCAAATAAACAATTTCATACACTGCCTACATAAATGCCTTGAATTCATTTAAGATGTCTTCTTATTGTTTTATGATGAAAATTGTTTTGTAACAAAAATCCAGATTTTTGTTTTAGTTCAGGTTAAAGTACATTATCCTTTTCATGCAAAAATGCACATCTTGAGTTAAATTACTACATACATATTTCTGTGTAAACTGACTAAAGGTAGCATCTGGAAATAAAGATATTCCATAAAAGATGTATTTGTTCATATTACATACACAACACATGAAACAATGCTTTAGAATCCAGGAGACTGTTCACTTGGTTTATGCTTAATCTTGGTGTTCTATAAAGCAAAAGAGAAAGGGGCCTAACATAAAATTTAATTATTTTAAGCTGCCCAGAGACCTCTGGGTAGTGGGTGGCATATATATCAATATATACATACAGTATATCCTTGAAAAGGGGTTAGAAACCAACATGACACATAATGAACCCTCACATACTGACAATAGATTTTTGTTACTGTTATTGTGAGCACATCATTTTAAAAAAGAGTGATATTGCCACCTAAATCCTCACTTCCCTTATCCTTGCTTCCACTGCTCTTTATCCTCATTACATTCATGGGCCAGTAAAAGTGAAACAAACTACGTATAAGGAACAGAACTTTCAGGAACAACAGCTAATGGCTTGCAGTACTACAGTGTCAGATTAGTTTTGAGTGGATAATACATTATTAGGTATACAACTGAACAATCGAAATAACCAGCAACTAGCCAGGATTTCTAAGACCTCATGAATGAGATAGTATGACTCAAGATACTGATGCATGCTCTCTGATCACTTATTCTTTTGTGGCTTGTCAGAGCTGAATGTGGATGTGATGATGAACAACTGATGTATTCGTTGATTTTGGGAGTTAGCTCTGGAGTGAGCGAGCATTCTTGTTTTGCACAGCAATACAATTATGTGTTTCAATGAAGGGTAGAGATGGGCTCAAAGGTGGAGGCACACAAATAAGCATTGTTCATAACTCCATTTAGAAAGTATGCTGATTTTCACATGTTCACAGCAAAGTTCTATAGTGGAACCTGGAAGCACTTTCTGTGGAACACATTTACAGTGTTTCCATCCTGTCTTATCAAAGTTCCCAATCATGGAAGTACAGGGGGACCTCGACTTACGAATGTCCCTACCTGCGAACAATTAGACTTACGAATGGCTCCGTTTGTAAAAATCTACATCAACTTGCGAACGGAGCCTCGACCTACAAATAAAAAAAGACAGGGGAAAAGGGCGGGAAATTCAGATTTCCCCTGCCTTTTTTTCCGTTCCATTCAAACCATTGGTGGTGAAGAGGCTGCTCTTTCACCCAAACGGTTAGGAAAAGGGACCCCCAAGAGGTCTCCAATGGTGGCAGGGAAACACCCAGGGCTTCCCCACCACCATCGGAGACCTCCTGCAGGTCCAATCGCTGTGGCGGGGAGCAATTTTAAATTTCTCGCCCTTTTCTGCTGCTGTGATCAGACCCCCAGGAGATCTCCAATGGTAGCAGGGAAGCCCTGGGAGCTTCTCTGCCACCATCGGAGACCTCCCGGGGGTCCCCTGCTGCCGTGAATGGAGGCAGCAGTCACCCAGCACTGGGAGGCTTGCGCTGGCTGGGGGCTTGGCTGTTCACCCCCAGCAGTGGAGCGCCGGGAGGCTTGAGCTGGCCAGGCGCTTGGCCGCTCGCCCCGACTGCGGCAGAGGCAGCGGAGCACCAGGAAGCTTCGGAGGCTTCAGACTGGTAAGTTTTTTTAAAAAAAAAAACTGTTCTTGGTGGGTTTTGGAGGGTGGGTTTGGACTGGGGGGGTTGTTTCTGTGTTTTTGGATTTGTCTTTTTTCTTTTCTTTTTGTAGTCCCAGCATGGGACGTGCTCTGTTTATTTTTATTTTTAGTATTTTTTTGAAATGCTGGAATGGATTAATCCCGTTCCCATGCATTTCAATGGGAAGTAGTGCTTTGACTTACAAACATTTTGATTTACGAACGCCGTTCCAATACAGATTAAGTTCGTAAGTCGAGGTACCACTGTACTGTAAATGCATACAGCAGAAAGCACTTTGCAGCTACTGCCTATCCTAAATTTAGAGACACTCGACAGGCTTTTTTTACCTACCTGCAACCATCTGAATATTTTAACTCTCATAGGAAAGTGTTTACACTAGCAAAGATTAATGTACTACTCTCAGTTCTTTGGAACAATGATAGAAGATATTCCTTATGATGCACACATGCCCTTGTGAGTCTGGTATGGTAGAGCCAGTGGAGCATGTTGCATTGTTCCTTTTATAGCGGCTTCCATCACGTTTTCATTCATCCAGTTCTGCAAAGTATCCCTGGAAGATATCATGAGCACTGTATATACAATCTGCTGGCAGGCCAGTGCCCATAGGTAATGATTGAAGTAGACAGCTTTTGCACAGCGGCATTAGCTTGCCAGCAAGAAATTGTACCATTAACATTTTATAATGATTATCTTCTGAAATCTGTTTTTAAGAGTTAATCGTACACACTGTATATTTAATTTGTATTTCACAATTCCCATTATTATGTAATTGTGATACTAATTTTTATCTGATCTGTTGATCACAATAAACAAATTGATTGAGAATGTACTTTGGTGTGAATACACAGAGCTCTGCCTGACTTTCTGGTGGGGACACTGGGACAGGGGCTCATCTGACTCCTCATATTACCACCATGTTTCAAGACCTATCTAGTTGCAGGCATAACAATTGAATAGGATTCATGATTCTGTGACACCATTGATGAAAGGTCCATGGTTTCTTATATTGTGGGAATGATGGGGCAGCATGCACCAGAGCACTCAGAGCTGTTTATTGTAAGTTAAACATATGAGCACATAACCTTTCTTTGCTCTCTGCAGTAGTGGCTTGAAAGTACACATTTGTGTACATTTTTACACATTTTGCAGTTTTAGGCAACTGGCTAGTATCTAGTTAGCAGATAAGGATACATTTTGGGATTTGGTTGATGATACCTTCTCTCTGCTTTTTTTGTTTTTCACTTTGTTTCTGTATTTTTCTTGCTTTACCTCCTTCAATAAGAATGCCACACACACACATTCTTTCTGTCTATAAAATTAGCATACCTTGTACCTATTGTGTAATTATATCTGGATTTGTTTGCTAATTTCATCCAACAAAAATCCAAGTATTTAAATTCCCTGAACAGCTTTTTAGGAACTAATGAAACCACAGCTAGAGACAAATGCAAAGATTGGCTCTTTTGGTGTTTCGTAAAGAAATACATACAAAGAGTTACTGTCTTTGAGTGATCAAGGCATCTGTCTCTAATATATTAAGAAATGAGACAACAGCTAACTATAAATCCAAGTAGACTGATAAAACCAACATGGGACAAGTGAAACAAACATCCATTTGAAAAGTTAACCTGAAACAAGTAAAAACTGTAATTGGCTTACATCTAAAACACAGTGAGTAAACAAGTAGTAGAAATTTAGGATTTAGATCTCATTAACTATCCCAGCAGGAGGTACCAAAGGTCATTTTCATTATCTAACAAAAAATGCAAAGGTTCAAAAGGGTAAGAAAAGCATCTATGCATTTGCTGAACACCATGTTCTGATTCCAAGATACAGTGAATGATAACTTAGATTGCAATTTGCAACACATGTGGTTAAAGGGGTGAGACATGGATTTAACTGGAACTGACATTTAAGAAAATGTGGTGTGAATCATAATTACAATATTAGCATAGAGGCTGCACAAAAAGTGACACTATTCTGTATTTTATTTTAAACTCATCTATTAGATATACAAGGCTAATGACAATCAAATGCAGTCTTACCCAGCATATTTTAGTCAAGATTTAACTAGACTGCAGTAGGTAATTGAGTATTCTAGGTAGCAGGCAGTATTGATGAGAATAAACCTTTGCCCTTCCTCCAAAATGGGAAACCATTTCCTTTACAAATTGGTTCCAACTCCAGGAGTGCCGATCAGATTAAGCACTTTTATGTGGGTAGCCTATATGATCCCTAATTATAATTTAGACTTCTAAAGCCCTAACTTTTAATTCCTGTTTTAAAAGCTCTGCTGATTTCAGCTGATTATGTACTTAAGAGTTTGCTCCATTGCCAAACAGATTTTCAAATGTTTACCATATATATATTCTTATTTTACCAGAGTTTGTTCAGCATATTAAATATAAATGGAAAAGTATAAATTTTACTAAACATAGAACATTACATGTCTTGAAAACTGGTCACTTATATGAAAGAAAAAACCCATCTAAATGAAGACATGGACACTCCATTAAAGCAGAACACTTAGCTATGATATATATCCAAGCAAGATGTGATTATATATTGTAGTGTTCACCCAGCCACAAAAGGCACTTTGAACTGTGGTAGACTAGACGGATCTGAGCACTGCAGGAAAAAACATTTCTTGAAGATCAGCATTGGTATTGTAAAAGGGGATAAAGGATAACCCGTGAGCAGAAAAGCATGCTCTAAGCCAACCATGTTTCTTTTGTGAGAGGAAACTAGTTACAGAAGAGGAACTAAACACACTTGTAAATTATTTAATTAATTAATTGATACACCATCCCATTAGTACATTAGTGTACTACTCTGGTAAATCACAGTAAGTATATATATAAATGCCCAGCAAAAGAGAGAAACTCGGAAAGAATGGAGAAGTTCTCTGATAGTGTTGCCTCATCAGGAGATTAAAAATATTCAAGAGATTGAAAGGAAGGCTGTGTGCACAAGCAGTGGAGTGGATGTGTGGGGCTGTCACCAAAACTGAACAGCTGTTTTAGAAGGTCCTGGAATGTGATGCTCAGGTACAATAAGATCCATATATGTTTGTCACAAAGAACACAAAGAGAAATACAAAATTAAACTATATGGTTTGGTCCAGACTTAGTCATACTTGGCCATCCAGTGAGGAGAGACCCAGAAATAAAAGGGACACGTTAATGATGACAACATACATCCTACTGCTTTCAGAGGGCATACTGTAAGTGTATAGAATGTATTGTAAAGTGTATACTTTAGAAAATGTATTCTCTATCCATTGGTATAACCCCCCAGCTCTTGGACAGAATCCAAGAAAAAAGTTCAATCTTTCTTTTTGCGACAAGATTGATCTGCATAAAATAACCTAACAAATATGCTGGAAGTAAAAACCTCTTCCTTGTTTGAAGCCTGACATGACACAGTTCAGAGATGGTTATGCTTTGCAATAAATTCCAACTGTATCCCTATATTAATTCAATATTTTCCCAATTTCTTCTGTGCCTTTTAATTTATGTTCTACATAAAACAGCTTTGTTAATGATTCTTCATGAATTCTTCCATGAGCTCTGAAGAACCAGAACCTCTACCATCATTTCATTTGCACATAATTCATAGCGAAGTATCAAAGCCACCACACTAACTGATCAGAATCTGAAGGACTCAGATCAATCCATCCATCCATCAATGTCACTTTCTCCTCCTTGAGAAACAAACTCCTGAAATGCTGCATGTATTTGGTTTGTTCCTAAGCAGGTTCAGGACTGCAGTGTTGTGATACAAGCACATACTCAATCTTTTGGAAAGACTAACGCCATAACATTATTGGTAACAGCAATAGTACGCCTGGCACAGCATTGAGGATGGTTCCAAAGCATCAGGAAATTGGAATGACAGCTCAGTGCATCCAGTGCCAACACCAGCACTGGGTGAGATTCAATAGGGAATGGCAGATTCTTAAAGACTACATGAGCATTTAGCTACTCCGAGGCTCCGTGTCACCCAGGAGTAAAGCGTGACGTCTGGCCAAGCCAAGCCTTGACATGCCTCAGTCTTCAGCTCCTTTAAGGGAATTCTTTAAACACTGTCTGCCCCTGCTGCCGAAGTCCCTGGTTTCAGCCCAGTGGTTACAACTGCTGTCCTCACTAAGTAGTGACAAGAAGGTAGGATTAACCATTACAAACATAAACTTTATGCATGCACAAACCCATGTAGTGTAGCACAAGAGGGCAGGAAGGAAGGCTGACAAAGAGCGAGTGCCTGTAGTCACTGCAGAGTACCTGGAGTGAACCTTGAATCTGCCTGCTCTGGCTCTGGCTCCTAATCTGGCCAGCCAATCAAGAGTGTGCAGGGGGGAGGCTGAGACAACATTCATGCCAACATCCTCAGCCAACCATATAGCCCCCATTGGCCCAAGCCAATTGGTCTAGGCACAATACCAGGAACACCCGGTATTGCACCCCTTATTTTAATGGAAAGCAGTAGAAGTAACAGCTTTGCAGTTTAGGCTCCACCCTACAACAGTGTGCATTCTCTTCTTTTCCTACCCTTTTTTTCCCCTTGCCTATTGATCTTCTCCTTCTAGCATAATGGATGTTCAAATTTTCCCACTATTCACTCCTCCCACCTTATTGCAGGCAGCAATAATGTTTTCTTTCTCTTTCATCCCCCTTCTTTCTCTCTCAAAACTGTTTGAGATTACAATGAACAAGGGGAGAAAAGCACCATATGGCAGTGGCCAGAAATTTATCTTCAATCTGTATGCAGAACATATCGCACAGAAAGCCAGACTAGTCAGATGATGGTGGAGGGAAAATCACTAATTTAACATATGCAGATGACACTGTCTTACTGGCAGAAAGCAACAATGACTTGAAATGACTGTTACAGAAAGTGAAAGAAGGAAGTGCCAAAGCAGGACTGCAGTAGAACATTAGGAAGACAAAAATCACATCTACAGAAGTACTCCACAACTTTTGTGTTGACAATTAAGAAATTGAAATAGAGGTTTTGTATACCTTGACTCAGTCATCAATCCAAATGGACTGCAGTGATGAAACAAGGATTAGACCGAAATCCGGAAGAGCAATAATGAAGGCATTAGAAAAGATCAGGGTAAGGATGTGCCATTGGAGACCAAGACCGAGATCACCCATACTTTTGTATTTCTAATCACCATGTATGGGTATGAAAGCTGGAGAGTAAAGGAAATTGGGAGGAAGAAAAAGGATATGTTTGGAAGAGAGCTTTGTGGATACCCTGGACTGCCAGAAAGATGAACAAGTGAGTCCTAGATCAAGTCCACTCTGAACTATCTCTAAAGGCAGAAAGGTTGAAGCTGAGGCTGTTGTACTTGGGGCATACAATGAGAAGCCAGGATTCCCTGGAAAAGAAATCACTCATTCATACATTCTCCATAAATTGGAGGTGACTTGAGAGCATGTAAGTACTGCAACAATAGAAACTATGTGGAAAAATGAGTATCACCTTTGGCTCTGTTTTTTGGGAAGGCTAAGGAAGGATAGGGATGTGGTGGCGCTGCAGGTTAAACCTCAGAAGCCTCTGTGCTGCAAGGTCAGAAGACCAACAGTTGTAAGACTGAATCCAAATGAGAGAGGTAGCTCGTGTCGCTTGTCTCAGCTCCTGTCAACCTAGCAGTTTGAAAGCATGTAAAAATGCGACTAGATAAATACAGTGGTGCCTCGCATTACGATTATAATTTGTTCCAGCGAAATCGCTGTAGAACGAAAACATTGTAAAGCGAAATTTAAAAGCCCATAGAAATGCATTAAAACTCGATTAACGTGTTCCTATGGGCTTGAAACTCACCGTCCAGTGAAGATCCTCCATAGTGCGGCCATTTTCACTGCCCATGCAGCGAGGAATCCATCCCAGAAAACAGCAGGCGGCCATTTTTTTTACCCGGCGTCCATTTTGAAACCGCCGATCAGCTGTTGGAAAATCGTCGTTTTGCGAGAATCGGTTCCCAAACCAGGGAACCGATCATCGCAAAGAGAAATTCCCCCAAAGGAGACATCGTTTTGCGATTGCTTTTGCGATCGCAAAAACTTCATCGTTATGCGATTTCATCGTAAAACGGAGCGCTCGTCTTGCGAGGCACCACTGTAGGTACCACCACGATGGGAAGGTAACGGCGTTCTGTGTCTAGTGATGCTGGCCATGTGACCATGGAAACTGTCTACGGACAAACACTGGCTCTACAGCTTGGAAACGGGGATGAGCACCGCCCCCTAAAGTCGGACACAACTGTACTAAATGTCAAGGGGAACCTTTACCTTTACCTAAGGAAGGACTGGTGTTGTGTGGCTGAAGACTCAGTTGCAATTTTCAGCCATATTTTAATCAACTGAAATTAAACAGCCCATTACAAAAATCAAATAAGTTAAAGGTATACACCTCCAAGCCCCCTTATTTTTCAGGGTTCAGGTATCCAAACTTCACTGCCTAGGGCTATGCTGCTTCCCTCTCCCTCCCCCCCCCAAAAAAAGGAAGAAGAAAAGGAAAAGGAAAAAATGTTATCTTGTTTTACTAAAGAAAAGTTATATTTCATATCCACTTATATTAGTCAAGATAAATAAAAGAAACAATGATTGACATTTATCTAACACAAACTGTTTTTGAGACAAGCTCCACATTTTCAGACAAGATGTGCCCTGTGATCTGAGGAATATGGCTTTTAATAATCTGGGGCATATGCACTATGAGAACATTCCTAGAACCCAACAATGCCTCCTTTTCAATATCCCACTGAAATTAATGGGAGTCATGGAAAAATCTAGTTTTCAGGAGACATATCTGTGAAGCCTCATTAAGTAACTATTGAGACAAGATAATTTCGTGCTGCAAATGCACCTCATTGATATGTGTGTCATTTGTGGGAAATATTTACAGGATTATGGTTTGCCACGTACATAACAATTTGCACATCATGGCCCCTTTAGAATTAAGTCCTTCAGAAAACAGGAAGTTTAGAAAAGTGTGCTGGCTAGCATAACAAAATATAGATTTTGCACGATGCCTGCCAACATTTTTAATATATTAGCTGTAAGAGATGAATATGTTCTAAAATATTTAAGTAGCATTCAGAGCAAGAAAACAATTGATTATTGGTGATTCAGTGATTATTCCAAGAATTATATGCTTTATAGTAAGTGTCTGACAGGACGTAGCTCTAACCATTAACTATTTTAATAATGGTTTTCACAACCATTACACAGTAATAACTACTATGTTGTATTAATATTTAATAAGACATCTACACTTACCTATTTATCATTTATAATATACATCACAAATGCATTATAAAACATTTATTAAGTATATATAAATAATTTTAGGATACTGCAGCTATGTGTTATAAATACATTATTAATTCTGCATAAATTACTGAAGGGCTGCTTCAAACCTTACATGAAAGGAGCTTTTAGATGACTGGCATTCTGTCACCCACAGATCTATCAAAGGAAGAGAGAACATCTCTCTCTTTTTTGTGTGGCCTTTTTTTGCCTGAATTTAGAAAAAAAAAACCCAACTAAATGATACCTGTGGCAGAAGTATGAGGTCACAGATAGAGATACTTACTTTAGTTGAAATCTATCATCCCTCTAAGTAAATAATATCTTTATGTACTTAGAACCATCCTTCCTGGCATCTACTCTGTTTCCCCGAAAATAAGACCTAATATGCAAATAAGCTCTAATATGATTTTTCAGGATGCTCGTAATATAAACCCTACCCCAAAAATAAGCCCCAGTTAAGTGAAACCCTGCCCTCCACCATTGTGCAGCAACCAGAAGAAGATGACATGACTGTATTTGAAAAAATGTAGATTGTTGTACATGGAAAAAAATTAAATATCCCCTGAAAATAAGTCCTTATGTGTTGTTTTTTTTTGGAGTAAAAATTAATATAAGACCCTGTCTTACTCTCAGGGAAACACGGCACCTTTCTATTTGTGGGAAGGTTTTTCCCTTGCAAATTGAACAACCTGCAGCCTAAAGTGGTAAAGCCTTTCACTTGTTGAACACATTTAGTGTTTATGACAAATGGTCCAGAATGAATAAATTTCCCTCTGCTATTTTTTCCCCTAAAACTTCAAATAACAGCAAATTCACCAGATGAAGGGTAATTGGATCAGATGAAAAATTAGATCAGGGAGAAACAATGGTGAAGAATTTGTTTGCTCTGGGACAATGGTTCCCTTTGACTAGAACTCCCAGAAGCCTTCACTACTAGCTGCGCTGGCCAGAATTTCTGGGAGCTGTAGTCAAAGAACATCTGGGGAAATCTTAGGAAACACTGTTCTAGGAGAACCTGAAACTGATAGAAGTATTTTATTTTATTTTATTGAAAAACTGAGAGGGATTACAAAGGTAAGGGATGGATTCTAAACAATTCTTGAAATAACCCAATTTTACGTTCAGTGAACAAAGAATGAGTGCACATTACTAATGAAAAGAACTGGAAAAGAGAGAAAGAAAAGGGATGGAGTTAGCTGTGAGAGGGCATTGCTAGCAGCTTGTTAAGCTAACCAGCACCACTGCTTGAGGGCAGTGAAGATGACTTGCAACATTGATTGAATGTCCCACTTATATTTTTTTAGCATTTTCCTACTAAAGTTTGAAACAGTAAGCAGCAAATAAACTACTTTTCCCATCCTTGTTTCAATGTGTTAAAAAGAAGCTAACAGCATATTTAGCACCATTATTCCAGTGATAAAGTTGATTGTGGCCATGACCTCATTTAACTAGAGTAAAGGACTTACTCCAATTTTAATTGAAACTGATAAATCAGGCACATACATAAAAATATCATTAAATCAATTTAAAGAGATGAACATTGGATCAGACTGTGACAAATACAGGCTTTTGATTTTTCCTAGAGATATGCAAAATTCTTTGAGGGCTCCTAGGAAGATGTTCAAGCATCAGACTTTCTGACCTGACAAAGCGGGATTGCTACATACTATTAAATCTTGTGTGCTTCCCTTTACTTCAGGTAAATTTGTGATATGATTTATTAAAGCCTCCTAGTACTACATCATAGTCCAATAATATATATTGTGAAGCTAATTTTTGAAAATTTAATCAGAGATCTTTCACACTTCTTCTATTCTGTCTTTGAATGGTAATAATGTGAACCAAGGAATTTCTGTTACAGAAAATAATCAGTTGCTGACCTCTAAAAAGGTAGGTAAATTTGCTTATAATCTATGTACAATTGTAGATTGATTTTCGGAGGCTGAAACAGAGATGTTTCATACTAAAACGAAAGGGTAAATTCTAGAACTGAGATTGCCCAGGCAGGGTGCTAAAAGGTTGTCATTAAAATTTTGGTGGAACTGTGGATAACGGAATGGGAAATGCACCACAGAAGTAGATGCAAAAGTTTTTTTCTCTCAAAAGCTTATTTCACTTTAAAGGAGAATTGCAGTGCCAGCCAAAGCTATGTCTCTGAAGTTGTATGCTACTCTGTCTATTGAGTTTGAACCCATTCCAATGGTTCAAGTATTGCAGCAACTTAGAAAATGGCAGCAGGGAAGCAAATGCTGCGATTGCTGGCAAGGCATCGCCTTTGGCCGAAGCAATCAACCCTTGCTATCCACCCGGGATGGAGCGAGACTGCATTTTTGTCTCACGAGAGGTTGTGCGAGAGGCGGGAAAAGCCCTGGGTACTTAAGGGGCTTTCCCCCTTGCACTGGCCTCTTCCTTTTTCGGGCTATCAGAAGGAGAGGATCAAGCTGCCTGGCTCATCTTTTTTCGCTGCGTCAGCGCTTCCTGAGGGATGGGAGGGAAGCATTCAGCTCCCTCCTGAGGTTTTTTCTTTTCTTTCTTGTTTTGTTTTTTGCTTCCTTACTTTTTAGCTGTTCGTTGTTTAATTCAGTAGATTTATGGTGGAATCAAGCCTGTGTAAATAAGTGTTCTTTTTGTAAAAAGAATCGTTCTGTTTAGGGTGTGGTGGCGGCGGCGGCGGCACAGTTTTTGCGCCGCCGCCACGCTAGGGCGCAAAAGGCAATTTTGCTTTAAGCAACCCAGAGCCTTAATTGTCTTTGGGGAAGGCGAGGAGGATTCTTGTGGATGGACTGAGGATAGAAGTTTTGTAAAGGCAATAATAAAAGGAAAAGACATATGAGGGGAGTAGTAGGAAAGAGCACAAGGGGGCTGATCTGGTGTCCTTTAACCCATCACTGCGAGTTTGGGGCTGGATTGTTTCAGTTACTTATGTCTTATGGTGTTCTTTCTCCCCTGCACCATTTTCAGTCAGTGTTTAGGCTTGGGCTCCCTCGCCTGTAATTTTGCTTTCGCACCATTTTATTCTTGCACCATCTCAATTTTGGCCACCATTGTGGGTTCAATATTTTGTGTGTAAATTTAAGCGCTGTGAGCCTCTTGCTCGGGTAGGTGAAGTCTGCTTCCTGTTTAAAGTGCTGCTATAAAAATAAAATAATAATAAATAAATATTGGAAGGACAATCTGATGTGATTAGAATTGATTATAGGTGTTGAGTAGGAGTAGTAAGGGAAATTAAGAAGTACTTGATAAGTCAAAATAATAATAGTAACAATAATAATTAAATAATAAAGAATAAATAACTCCTAATTAGATATATATTAAAACAATAGAAATAATAAGAATATTACTTTAGGCTAAATTGTTTTTGGCTAATTGATAATTACATAAATTTGTTTCAGTGTATGAGCATTAATTACTACTACATCTAAATAGCCAATTTCTTGAGCATATATTACAGTTCAATGGTCTTAAAAGTGAAATTTAACAGCAATTAGTGGATGGTAAATTGATTATATTTACCATTATTTAAAGTTACCAAAAGTGTGACGTGCAGTTTATATTAGGAACAGCTATTGTTTGCTGGTGGTTTATTAATACCTGGTAGGTGTAGATTTACATGCATCAGCTGGGGCTGCCTGGCTGAATAGCTCAGTGGTTTAGGTCTATGGCTGTGGATTCAGGCCTGGATTTGCGGCCCTGATAAGTAATTGGGTTTTGTGGTGCCTTTTCTTGCCATTGTTGTACCAGTACCAGATATGGCCTCAAAATTAAATTAATTATACTACCATTTACTCTCAACTATCAATTAATATATTGATACATAGAGAACAGCATTTAGCCATAGGATTTAATTACTGAATATTGAGTAAAGTGGAACAGTTGACTCAGGGTACCTTAAACAGCCTTGTTAAAGTTGGTCCTATGTTCTAACTATGTTTTAGGGCAGGAGTTGCAAATAGTCCCCCACAGTTGAGCAAGGCCACGCCATGTAGATCAGCTAGTGGAACTAAAAGCAAAGCAAAGCATGCTGCTTATATACCGCCCTACAGCGCTTTGAGCACTCTCTGGGCGGTTTGGGGGTTGATTGTGCAGGCTACACATTGCCCCCCTGGCGAGCTGGGTGCTCGTTTTGCCGGCCTCGGACGGATAGAGGGCTGAGTCGGCCTTGGGCCGGCTGCCTGGGGTTGGGCCCTGGGTTGTGAGCGCAGTTTTGGCTGCAGTGCAGCAGTTTAGCCACTGTGCCACCAAGCATCAAGAAGGCCAGATTTAAATCATTAGCACAGAAATTAATGGATAAATTTATTCCTCTTGAGCCTGTCCAGGTTTCAGGGACTACAGCTAGGCGTGATGAAGACAAGGCATCTGCAACTCCAAGGGCGCATACTATTGAGAAACGATGCTCATCTACACCAGTAGTGTCTGAGCCAGCATTCCTATATCAAGAGGGGCATGAGGTAGTCGGCTTCAGCACCCCACAACCTTGTGAGGATACCGGTCATAGGGCCATGACATCTTCTTGTGAGTCCACCATTGCACCAAGCACATAGACATCATTACCTGCATGGCCTTCAGCTAGCAACTCCACATCATGATTCACCACAAACACACCCCACACAAATAAACATGGGGGTTTGTCTAACATGTCTTGGCCCTATGCCAAGACATTGATTTCATTGGTTCTTTCTCCTTCTCAGAGAAAGATGCTGTGACCTTGCTCTTTGCAGTGTGTAGGGAAGCTGCTTGCTCATGATGTGCTGAAGAGACTTCAGGTGCTTGCAGGCGGAGTCTGTACAGAATCACAGTGTGGATTTCGAGCTAATAAATCCACCACTGACGTGGCATTTTCCTTCAGACAGTTGCGGGAGAAATGTAGGGAACAATGACAGCCACAATTGAGTGCCTGGTGCTTGCTCTATTTGGTAGCCTCCCCACAATATCAAGTAGAGAACCAAGCCAGTGCACCTACGGAATGATTAAGTCTGGCACTCACCATCACAATAATATAGTGTGGGGTCTAAGAAACTCCGCAGGGGCGGTGGTAACCCTGGAAAAGGGACCCAGCCCAGTTAAAGTTTGGGTTTTTGAGGACTGGCTAAAGCCTTACCCTCATAGGGATGAGGCCTCTTATTTATTGGAATGCTTAAAGTAAGGATTTAAGATCCCAGCCATGGGTGGACGGAGAGCGTTCATCGTGAATAACCATAAGTTAATGAAGATATGATATCCACAGATCAAAAGAAAATTGACAGGGAAGTAAAGGAGGGTCAGATCCTAGAACCTTTCTCAACACTGCCCATTGAGAACCTAAGTGTCTCTCCATTGGGCATAGTTCCAAGAAGGCTTAGGGAATGTACCATGAGCTGCTTGGTGGCTTGAGCCGCTTTTGGGAATTCAATACTTTTATTGAAAGGAAGATTAGGCAAAGGGTGCGTAGTAATTCCATGGCCCATTACCCGATGATTTCCTTTTCCGTTAGAAGGGATCTTGGGTAAATGAAAGGTAAAGGTTCCCCTTGACAATTTTTGTCCAGTCGTGTTTGACTCTGGGGGCGGTGCTCATCCCCGTTTCCGGGCCGTGGAGCCAGCGTTTTGTCCGAGGACGGTCTTCCGTGGTAACATGGCCGGTGCAACTTAGACACGGAATGCCGTTGCCTTCCCACTGAGGTGGTCCCTATTGATCTACTTGCATACTAAATGCATTCAAATGCTGGCAGGCAATTTGGGGCTGCCCCTAGCCGAAGGGGGGGAACTGAGGTGCCAGCAGCATCTCTAACTTGTATCGGCATAGAACTTGACACAGTACAACAAATGTCAATGCTACCATAGAATAAATGGGGTGACCTTAGATCCAGAGTAGATGGGCTGATGCTTAAATGACAACATCACTCAAAGATTTATAGAATAGATAGATGTAGATGGTGCTCAGGCACCTGCCCTGATGCACGCATCAGGACAGCAACATGGGAGTTCTAACTTTGTGGAATTTTCCAAATGTTGGGGACTTCCAGCTTTGAGCTGATGAATGGTAAAATCCAGTCGTCCATTTCTGGTGTGACACCTTGGCGGTTGTTTATATTGTGAGCAACCTTACATCGCAATCAGAGTGGGTAACAACATTGGTCAGGGCCTTTACATTGTGGGCTTTGCAATTTAATATTGGCACAGGCCAAATGTGTTCCAGACATTGACAACAGAATAACGGGTGCGCTACTGTGCAAACAGATGGAACTGCTCAGGGAGCTAACACCAGAAGCCGAGGAACTGACAGGAGTTTTTTACACATATGAAAAGGCTGGCTCTGGGTAACATTCAAGGTAGGCTATTGGCCAGGCCTTCTATGCAAAACAAATGGGCACGAGGACTTTCCCGAAGATTTTAGAATTAGGAGAATGCTGGAAGAATGGTTTAATGAGAAGGGCTGAGCAAGGGATGACCCAGTCCCCATCACTCCTTTCTGTTTAGGACGCACATGTGAGTAGTGGGTGCTCCTGTGCAGGAATGAATACGAAAGGGCTTTGTTAATGCAACTTCCCTAATGGCATCTTTGGTGCCCTTAAGAATAATGATCTGTTTCATGGGGTAAGGCAATCAACTCGAGGTCAGCTTTATAGGGACAGGACGTTAGAGTCTTGTACGATAGCGTAGAGATTTCAGTTAGATGATCCGAGGCCGATCTAATGGGTAAAGGAAGGAGATTAATTTTGGGACTATGCAGCATTGCTGGCATATGCACAGTTCATGCTGCAAAAGCATGTGTTGTTTGGCAAGGGTAAAAGATAGGATATTTCCTTCAAAACACTGATCAGTCACCTGACTAAGTATCAGTTTTGGAAATGGACCAACTTAGTCTTAACTAAGTAGGAATTTCAGGCCTACAGTTTGATACTCATTTATACAGGATAGGCATGGTATCCACTGCAGCGGCCCTGAGGAGATCAAACAGTTAGGCTGATGATCACCTGCAAGTTATAAAACGTACACTAGGACCTTACCTAATGTGTAGGTAGGGGCATAGCTTCTATCTTTGCAGGTCCCCTTGGGTCCGGAAGGCAATGGCGATTAGTGATCATTGGACATAGTTATATTTCATAGGCAGAGCACTATGCTGCTGCATCCCCATGGGGGAGTGATTTGGGCTTAGAGCTCAGGCACATATAACCTGGAAAGGGCCAAGAGGTAGGCAGTGGATCCAGCTCTGCGGGATGATGGCATTTGGCCAGTCACCACCAGAGGTGCTTGTTGTTCACCCTCGAGGCAATGATTTGCCTAGGATTTCAAATAAGGCTTTGAACCTGGACATTCTGCACGACCTTAAGTGGTTGCATGCCAGGTATCCTACAATGCAGATCTTATGGTCCAACATTATTCCTCGATTAGCCTAGCGAGGGTGTGTGAGGACTGTTGCTGTTAACAAGGCTCATGTGAGCGTTAACGAAAATGTGCAGAGGCGTCGGCGGCCGCGGCCTCAGACCCAGGTGGTCAACAATTATTCCTCAGTAAGCCTAGCGAGGCTGTGGGAGGACTGTTGCGGTTAACAAGGCTCATGCGAGCGTTAACGAAAATGTGCAGAGGCGTCGGCGGCCGTGGCCTCAGACCCATGTGGTCAACAATTATTCCTCAGTAAGCCTAGCGAGGCTGTGGGAGGACTGTTGCTGTTAACAAGGCTCATGCGAGCGTTAACGAAAATGTGCAGAGGCGTCGGCGGCCGCGGCTTCAGACCCATGTGGTCAACAATTATTCCTCAGTAAGCCTAGCGAGGCTGTGGGAGGACTGTTGCGGTTAACAAGGCTCATGCAAGTGTTAACGAAAATGTGCAGAGGCGTCGGCGGCCGCGGCCTCAGACCCATGTGGTCAACAATTATTCCTCAGTGAACCTAGCGAGGCTGGGTGAGAATTTCTGAACAGTGAAATATGTGGAGGCATCTGCAGCTGCGGCCTCAGATCGGTGGTATGTCACCACAGGATCCATGCTGCAAAACCTGAAATGTTCAGGAACAATGTGTCCACCTGTTAAATGCAGGTTTGGACATATTCTTGGAAGACATCACAGGGGGCCTGCTTGTCAAGCTCAAGCGGCTCTGTGGCGGGCATGCGACATAGCATGGCTAGTCCCTATGCTGTGGCGGGTAGTGCGGAAATAACAGGTATTTTCGGTGTGTCCCAATTGTAATCTCAGTTAAGCCAACAGTGCATCCCACTTCCCAGCACTGCAGATCATGCGATTACAGTGTCTGTGGCAGGAGGATGCGCTGGGCCACTTCTGGACCAACAGTCATCAGCGAAAGATGGCTTGAGGTCTGGGGGTGTTTTACTAGCGGCTGGCCGGGTTCCTGCTGTCTGGAGACCGCGGGAACTCGGGGCCGGGGACTCGCCCATTTATTGATTATGGGGTGTCGGCATACCCCTGCCTTTCACCTGTTTCCGCACTACAGCAGGCCCCCTCTTTTGGCAAAGGATTGCCATTATCGTATTTTGATGTTATCAATAAAGTGGCCCATATTTAATCCATATTGTTGTCTCGCGTCATTATTCCGGGGTTGGGATAGCAACACTGTTTTGCCACACTCATCAATTGGCAACTCCCAATATTTAGGGTATTTGAGAAAAGTGTATACACACGGGATAAAACATTCAGGTTTTTTTTTTCATGCATTTTGTTTTCAAACGGCAATAGTAGAAAGTTTAACATTATAAATCTGTGTCTCTTCTTCTCAGCTGTGGCAGAAGAAGAAATGCAAAGTTTAAACTTTGTGCTTGCTGTCTATTAAACTCTAGTTGATATCTAGAAGGTAGCTCTTTGAAATGGTGTTTCTAGTGTAACTGAATCAATATATTGCCATTTATAATTAGTGATGTAAAGAATACTCACTAAATCTTTGACCCCCCCCCCCATTGATTTAGGCCGTGTAAACTCAATGAACCAAGATTCCTTTGCCTTCAGCTGAGAGTAAGGCAAGGAGTGCTGTCTTATCACTAGGGATTCCATAATTCGTACAAACTTTCTATACAAAACAAGTGTTCTTCCTCTTTGAGAAGCAAAGCACGCAAATAAACAGCATGCACAAACTAGCTGATAAAGAAGATTAAAACAAACTCTCCATTACATTTAATCCTCAGAGTTTCATACCATTATCACCATATTTTTGTACAATTACATTATTGTGTCAGTTGTCATACTTCAATCTAATTTTCACAAAAATTGCTCCCATTCTCTTACTGAGAGCGCCACAAAACACCTCACCTTATTGTGGGATGTTTCTCATCTATGAGTGCACAAATGAAACAAATTAGGATTTATAATCACATTTGTAATTACTTACAGTATGGGCATGATGCTTAGATGTATTTTCTCGTTGCTAGCAAACACAGAGGGGGCTGAATTCCACTCAAGACTAAGCAGACTGACTGGGGGGGGCATGGTTGAGTGTAACACAGGTGTGGAATCAATAGTTGCCAGATTCCTCTTTCTCATACATTTTGGCTGTGTTGACACAATGACATGCTTTGATGAGGAATTTTAAAGTCTACTAGATTCATTGTCTCAAGTCAAGAACCAAACAATGTCTTCTTTTTTCTTCAAGGATTTCTGTAATTTCCATAAAATGCTTCTAGCCTCCACTCACCTTGAAATGCAAAGCAGACACACATGGACAGGAGAGAGAGAGCATAGAAGGACTGGCTGATGCTAAGAAAAATGCCAACAAGCCATCAAGTGTTTCCAATTTTTATTTTGTTTATTCTGAGTAGATCCACTGTTGGCCCACTAAATCTGAGTCGCCATCCTCTGCTTGTCTCATTCATGGTAAGAAGCTGTAATTTGTAGCATCCAAAGGTCATATTCTACAGCCTTAAATAATCATTTTTAGCAATGCTATATTTTCTATTTTTAAATAAATGTACTACATGTTGGTTTTCGTTTGATGTATTGCTCTTCCTTTTAACTCTATTCCTACACCTAGATACCACAGAGATAAAACAATATCAGTTTTAAAATAAACTCATTTTATGGTGGCTGCAGAATTTCCAAGGGTTTAAAATGACAGTTAGAAGGAGCTCCACTTAAACCTAGGTATTAGTCCTAAACAAGGGGATATTCAAAGATGGAATGACCTGAGGTGTTTCTTGGCAGAGTGATTAATGCTAGGCTTGGATTTGCTTATTAAAGCTTCTGAAAATTATTTTAATCAGCTCTTACATTCCTTAAAATGTAGCTTGATTAGGCAAGACCATTATTATTTCAAATTAATGTTTATCACTTATATTTCTCTTGATCTCCTTCATCAACAACCAGCGGAAAAAGATGAAGTGTCTAATAAAAAAAAGATATGTGTTAATAAAGTGTCTAATAAAAAAAGAGTGCTGTCCTCTGAAGATGCCGGCCACAGAAGCTGGCAAAACATTAGGAAGAACAACCTTCAGAACATGGCCAAAGAGCCCAAAAAACCCACAACAACCATTAGATCCCGGCCGTGAAAGCCTTCACGAATATATGTGTTAATTAATTGGAGAAACAACAATGCCACCATATATGCCTATACTGAAGAGAAGATACGGCTCACAGAACATCTGAGCATAGGCAAAATTCATACATCTTTTACAGGCTAACAAATGTCTAAAGTGATATAATCAATGCAAGTAAATAATTAAAATATGTGATAATAAAAAGACAACAGGCACACTGATATGTTGTTATTCATAGAAAGAATCAACATAGTCAAAAAGTCTACTACTGTATTTGGTTATTAAATATGGATGATCAAAGGAAAATTATATAATAATGTTATACAGGGCAGTAGCAGATAACAAACAGCTTGGGCAGAGATGAGCAAATTTGGAAAGGACCAAAATTCATCTGTTCCTGTACAGAAAGGATCAATTATTTATCAATAACTTCACATTTCTATATATCTTTTTCCAAAAAAAAAAAGGAGAAGAAAAACCCCCAAACGTAATAGCTGAAATCCAGTAGTAAGTTACAACTACATAGGGCCCACTGAATTAGCAGGGATTTGATAAGTCAACACCACTTGTAAGTTCCACTAATTCAATGGGTCCACTCGAGTTGCTGTGTGGTTTTCAGCCTTTGAAGCAAGATCATGAATGTATTATGAAGTCTGTAATATTCTACTCTAACTGTCGGTAACATTAAAATAGCATTAAATTAAGTTATATGATTTAAATACAATTAAAATTAACATTATTTAATGTGAGGAGGTTGGTGGAGATGCCTCCTGTGGCTCATCTAACCCCAGTATCTGTTTTCTTAGGGGAAGTTGTGCAAAACAGACCCAGGCTCCAGGATGTGGGAACAAGAGGCACAGTCGGAGTCCTTGAGTCCATGTATTCCAAAGGAAGGTGCAACTTGAAATCCTTCCACCAAACCCCCAGAGTACAACATGCCCTACCCCAATGACCCAGGATATGGCAACACAAACAGAACCTCCTGCCCAAATCTGGAGATTGCAACTGGTCCAGTTCTAACAGAATAGCTTCAAAAAGAAGGAGATGGGAGCAGAGGAGGATGGGAACTGGAGAATGTAAGGGAGGCATTGTAGAAACTGGGAAGGGAGAATGAGAGGGAAGGGAATCTAGAGAAGGAGGAAGGAACTTGGGAAGTCGCTCAAGAAGAGTGAGGAAACACTCTCTAGGCCAAGGAGGTTGAAAAAGATCCACCTGAGCCCCACAAGGAGATGGATTATGTGGTGAAGAAGAACCCCAGGACTGTGGAGCTGGTGAAGCTCAGGGTTCCTAAGGGAGAGGGACCCAAATAGCAATACCCTCAGCCCTGTTCACAACCCCATTACTGCAAGGAGAGACTCAACAGCAGAACCTTCTTTCATCTCACTGTGTTACTAAGTGCGAACTGACTCTGACCGAGCTGTGGGATCTCCCTAAAAGCAAAGCAAAGCAAAACAAAGTATGCTGCTTCTATACGGCCCCATAGTGCTCTGGATAGTTTTCAATTTAATTATGCAGACCACACATTGCTCCTCACCCACCGGCAAGATGGGTACTCATTTTACCAACCTCAGAAGGATGGAAGGCTGAGTCAACCTGAAGCTGGCTGCCTGAGCCCACTGGGATTGAAATAGGGTTATTAGCAGAGTCCTGACTGCAGTAGTACTGTTTAGTCATTGCACCACAAGATTCCTACTACAGTGGTGCCCTGCATAGAGAGGTTAATCCGTTCTGGATTAACCCTCGCTATGCGGAATTGTCACTAAATGGGTAGGGGAAACGTATTGAAACGCATTAAACTTAGTTTAATGTGTTCCAATACCTTGCTTACTTACCCGTTCAGCGAGGATTCCCCTTGCCGGCAGCCATTTTCGCGCCCTCGCTAGGCGAGGGCAGGGCGCAAAAACGGCTGCCGGCAGCCATTTCCGGGCTTCCGGCGGCCATTTTGGAACCGCCGATCAGCTGTTTGGCGGCTCCAAAATGGCCGCCGCAATACCCGATCTTCGCAATGCGGGTTTTCCCCATTGCGAAGATCGGGTATGTTTCCATATAGCGATCCCGAAAAAGGGATCGCTATACGGAAACATCGCTATACGGTGCACTCGCTAAGCGAGGCACCACTGTATTCCAAAAGGCTTCAAATCCCTTTGGAGAAGGTTTTGAGGCAAAATACATGGAACAGGAAGGAGAGGAGTAGAAAGGGACAGAAAGTATAACTACTGTATATTCATTTGGCATTTAATACCAAAGTACACTGTTAGATCTTGGTCACAGTCCAGCAGCATTTAGGCCTTTTCTGGAAATTAAAAGGCAATTTAAAAACAATTAGCTAAGCCAAATATTACCTGCTAGAGGCTTATTATAGTCCTTACATGTTTTGTTACAATTTAGTATTTTGTCTGAACAATACACACTTTGTTTAAGCTCCTCAAGCCCACAGAGAAGTAACATTGCCAAAGTTGTCAAGCTGACAATGAGACAGCATATCTTGGGCCAATTATAATAGTAAACAAACAATGAAAAGAAAGAAAATAGGGAGAAAATGCAGCCCACAGAAAAATCAAATCTTAGTGACAGCAAGCTGTTCACTAATGTTGCGGTGCAGCTTTTATGTTGTGTTTTAAAGCATAAAGTTACATTACCTTCATGTATAGAAGAAAATGAGCCAAGATAACAGGAAGGAAAGGAAAGTGATTTAAGAATAGATTTTCTTCCTCACTGCAAAACATTTTTTGGAAAGTGAGAGGCCAGCTCTATTCTTAATAGCCACTGTTCAAATGTGGCATGAAAAGCAAAGCAAAAACAAAGTTTGCTGCTTATATACTGCCCCATAGTGCTTCAAGCATTCTCTGGGCAGTTTACAAGTTAGCTATACAGACTACACATTGCCCCCCCCCCCCCAGCAAGCAGGGTACTCATTTTAACAACCTCGGAAGGATAGAAGGCAGAGTCAACCTTGAGCCGGCTACCTGGGATTTGAACCCCAGGTCGTGAGCACAGTTTTGGCAGCAGTACAGCGGTTTGACCGCTCTGCCAGGAGGCTCCATGAAAGTCATAGTGGTGACAATGGCAGGGCTCATATAAAGAAGTTTCTATGCATTTGCCACAAGGTCTCTAGCTGGCTTGTGGTGTTGTGTGCTCCCACAAGCAATGCTGTGGGGCTTTTGCTGTCTGCAAAGTTAGTGCTTTCCATTGCACGACTTGTGGAACCAGACTATGGACCATGTGAAATATTCACTCATTTCAGAAAACATTGTAGTATTCTTATTATGGGGTTTCAATAAAAAGGAAAATACAAAGGAAAGGGCACAGAGAATTTTAGAAGTAGATTAAACTGTATGACTCCAGTGTGAGATTCAGGTCATAAACTTGTTCCATTTATTCAACTTGGTTAGAGTATATTCAAACCTGAGTTTCTAGTCAAATGTTAATTTTGAGCCAACTTAAATATCCCAGTTCACATATTGGCACATACATCTGACTGGTTATTGGCACAAGAAAAAGACATTCAACAATATGCACAATATGTAGAACCAAGTGGTACGAAAAACAGAGGTCTTTCACTACTTGGGAACAGATCTCTAAAGAATATCTATTTTGCCACAGGATTACACTTCTCCTTTACCATTCTTGCTAAAAGTTGTTAGCTTTTTTAAATGGTGGAAGGCTCCAAATATCTCATGCTCAGTGTGATTGGCTCCAGCTCACCATTTGCTATTTTCTTGAGATCATTCAAATGTCCCACGTGCCCTCTGAAGAGTGTGAGAACAGTTTTGCCACATTTTTGTCACCCAGACCTGTTGTGTTTCTGTTTAATTTTTCTAAAACTGAAGTGGAGTAACTTTTGAAAAAAAGCTCTCACTCAAATCTTTGAGTAATTATAGCTAAATTTTAGCTTCAGAGGCAAATTAGGTGTCTGAGAGGTTAACTCTTAATGACCTCTTTAGCATCTTTAGTTCCCACTTTCTGCTTGCAGCATGTTTGAATCTACAGTATTCTGTTCAGCCATTCATGCTACTAGGCATGTCTCTGTCTTCATCCATCCATGCATACTTTTTCTCTCTGAAAGGTTGGAGGGTATGATGGAGCCACAACAGTAGTGTAACGGTGAATTCAGAAGCACATGGTCCATCCATGAGACTAACTCCACACCGCTTTCAGCTATGGAGCTCCATAGACACAACCCCTTGTAAAATTTACATCCTTCTAAGGTTACACAATTAAAATTAGTTTCTAGTTTTTTTATTTCATTCACAGTTCTGTTGAGTGAAGAACACAGGGTGGCAATAGTGTTATGAGTCTGACTAGGGCATAGGTCGGAAAACAGGGATAAATTACCCCAAATTGGGTAAAAGTGAAAATTCTGGGGGTAATGAGCAGACTGCTCATTAATGTATGATTTCCTTCCTTTCAAATCAAGGGGGTAATGTCGGCATATATAAATTTTTTGAGGGGTAAAAGGTAAAAAAGTTCCCTGACCGCTGGACTAGGGGGAGGATTTCTATGACATTTCACATTTTTTCTGCAACCTAGATTTGAACTCATTCACAAGTTCAAACATGTTTATGGGTAGTCTGGCTTTTCTCACCAGATTAATTTTAAACATGGTCAAATCCACCCATAAACTGAAACATAGATTGCAGGGGGGCGGGGAAGACATGTCATAGAAATTCTTGCCCTAGTTATGACTATAGGTAATATCCTTCCACCAAGTCAGGCTTTTTAACTACCTAGCTCAGCCATTCAGAATTTTTTTTTTTTGCCATAGCCATAAACATAATCTCTTAGCCATGCAACTTTGGTCCTCTTTCTTCCTCATAGCTCCCCCATCTCATGGTAGAGCAGCATAGCTAACAGAGTTCTGGGAGAGCAGTAGCTGACCCTGAAGTTCCAATAACAATGCCCCAGAGCAGGATGGCAGGACTACTTCACCACTGTGCTCCCGGTTCACCCCACCCCCAGAACAGGAAAATAATTCTCTGAGACATATTCAATCAATCAGCATTTTCTTTGAAATAAGGGAAGAAAAACTTTGGTGACAAAGAAGATGATGCAACAATGAAAGCCAACTGAAATCTAGTAAATGGAACCAGGTTGAATTACTAGTTTTGGGACAATCCAATAAAACCAACAGAAAGAAGATAGCTAGTCAGTACCTGTCTAACCCAGAGATATGTATTCAAAGTATGAGAAAGGTACAAGAGCCTACTTCTGCTTTCAAAAACTGAAGTTCAGTATTAACACTTCATACAATTTATTTTTAATGATTGTGTTGCATTTTTAATTTAATTGGATATTAAAATGATATGACTAATTAACATTACATAATTAATAATCTTTAAACACATCTGCCAGTTGTGGTATTTCCAAAAGCTGCATAAACCTTTCACTAATTAATCCATGCGATGGCTTCAGAGACTGTTCTATACTAAAGGATGCTGGGGATCTTGCTTGAGTTCCGCTACATAAGCAAAATTTCTAAAATGAACATTTCTCTCTTTCAGAATTGAGTCTTATTGGTCATTAGCCTGTTGTTTGTTCCAGTTACAGCAGACCTATCAAATCATTAGCTGAATGGTAAGTCAGCATTGACATAAATATCACTGAGTCAATTAGTCTACTCTAGTTGTGACTAGCAATAAGATAATGGCCAGTATGGTTTCAGTTAAAATTCTGAGAAATGTAATTCTTCTCCTAAGAAGTCATTATTTCAACAACTACACTTCTAGACATTTATGTAGACATTCATATGTTCCCTTATATATTCATCTGCACCCACACAAATGTAGTATATATATAACATATACATACAAGTAGATTTATAATCTTATGCTGATTCACACATGGACCCAAGAAAAACTGTCAGGAATTGCGCTTCAGCTGGCCAGCTGATTCAAAATTTCTAGTTTCTGTGTGGAACTAGAAAATCACTAGTTAGCCCCCAGTGACAGCTCATGATGGTGTAAGGGGCCTGCCTTCCCAAACGTTTTTGGAGTGAGGTACCCCTAAGACACAAGTTCCCCACAGTAGCCCTGACTCTGACCATGAGTTTTCCTTATATACGTTCCTTAAATTTAGGGGAGGGGAAAAAAGCAAAATTCATTTCAATTCATACAATGGCCAGGATCCAAGAAAGCAATTTATCTTTAGTAGACTTTGTTTTCCTATGAGTAGCTTCTCATGGTGCTGAAAAGCTGCTGTGGAAATTTTTTCCAACTACCTAGAACAGATTTTATGGGTTCTAAAAGCTGGGTTGGGTTTAATCTACTATTTTTACTGGTGTCAGCAGTAGAATCCAATGGAAGTATGCTGCTGGATCGATGCAGCATTTTCCCTGTACTGGATAGCAGTGTGCTCAAATGGGAGAAGAAAATGGGGCTGCACAGAAAACAAACAATAAAGTTTTCCATTTCTCAGATTCTTGTTAATAGGCTGTAATCTGTACAGTTGCCCCAAACTGATCTTTTGTTTTGCAGCATCACCTATGGATTCTAAAAATGAACCCAAGTGTTTTAGGGTGACAGGCTAGAACAATCACTGCAGTACTCAGTAAGTACTTTAGTTTTCAATACAACTGAACATTTAAGGTCTAATTCAAACATACATACCAGGAAGAACACCGTTTAAAGAATTCATATTTTTGTCCTCATATCCAGTGAAGAAACCATTTGTTGTCTGGATACTAACAGTTTAAAAGAGCACCGTATTCTACTGACAGTTCCATTTCAGGAAGCAACTGTGTCCAATCATTTCTGAAGATTAAGGTCATTTCACAGGCCAAGGAGAAGACAACTTATTGTGGTACCAAATTCTTCCTTGTGACAGTCTTAAAATAACATGTTGTTTTCCCCTTCCTTCCTTCCTTCCTTCCTTTGAGTTATAATAACAGATCTCTCCACCATTCCCCCACCCACCCTTGACAGAAAAGCAAATATTGCTGGGAAAATATAATTTAATAAGTAAGGCTATCTGTCAATTACTCTAGAAAAAAAGGGACTGAAATCATTACCCACACACCTGTTATTCATCCTTACAGTTAAGTTTTCATTTATTTTTTCTAATATTCTCAACTTTGAATCATTATTGAGAAGAAGCTTTCAGTCCAAATTTTCACCTTAGAATGACTGCTGAGTGCCTTTTGGATGTTAATAATCATTCTTCACATTCATGTAGATATATTTATCACCACATTTAATGCATTAACATTTATATTAAATTCCTGATCTCCCATGATATCCAATTCATTTCTGCAACAGAAAGAAAACAAGTAACACAACTTGACTTTCTTCTTTGCTCTGAATAATGTATATTGGGAAGCCACATCATTTCTTGTATTTCCAGTGTGTATATCTTTGGTGAAAAAGATATTTGCAGCATCACTCACATATTATAAAGAACCCACAATGAGAAAATTACTATCTGTGTCAGAAAATGTAACCTGTGAAGGGGTTACAATACCCATAACTGGAAAAGTACACAACTTTGCTAGCTGTTGAAGTGAAGTTACCAACTCTTCCATTCACTCTTCCAATATTTTTCAGATCTTAGAGTTCTTTTTCTTTCCCAATTTTCAAAATAACAGATATTTACTGCTTTTTTTTTTAAAAAATGCATACTCACCTGCCTTCTAGAGTTGTGAGCATCATGCATCTTCTGATAGATCTGTTTACATCTCACCACATCTAAAGAAAGGCTTTTAAAAGTCTTTGCCTTAAATCCTTTTGATTAGCATAGTAAGTTGCACTAGAGTAGGCTCACTGAGTCAGTGGAGATTTGGTGAGTCAATGGCTCCATAAGTTGCTTTGATTTAAATGGGACTACTCTAGTTGTAATTTATTACACTAAAGTAAGTCACAAATAGAGGAGACCTATTTGAATCAATGGAAGTTGATTCATCAAATCCCCACTGATTCAGTAGCCATGCTCCGGTGCAGTGTTTTGCAACCTTTTTTGAGTCATGATCCCCTTTTTATAATGGCCAAGTAACTTAGGACCCCCTGTCATATCTGCATGAAAAGGCATTTATGGGGTAAAGAAAACACACTGAAAACAGAAAGAGAAGACACACATTGGTCCATGATATCCAGCAGTGACTGCCCACTCTGTGACTGGACTGAAATATACATGTTGTCATCATCATCATCTTAGAACTAAAGAGCTGGAAAGGACCATATGGATTATCGAGTCTAGCTCCTGTCAAGAAGGCACAGCAAGAAAATGAATTCCCAACCTCTGGTTCTGCAGGAAGACGCCTAAGCCACTGAGCTAAATCAACAGTTGCACGAATGACCTTTGGTATGTCATACATCCTCACCTCCTTCTATGAAAATTCCCAAACAGGATCTTTTTGAATACTACAGTATAGGCATATTTAAATAAATATTGAGAACTATTGTGGTGAAGTTTCCTATAAAAATAATTGCAACTAAAAATAACCACAGTGACAGTCCCCCACCCCCATCCCCATAAGACGCTTTGTGACCTGCTGAGGGGTCACAACCCACAAGTTGAGAACCTGTGCTCTAGCATGACTATAATATGCTAAGCAACAGGATTTCAGTTCATGTTTTCCTCTACAGCAACATGCTAGAAGGTGTTAAAATGTATTTTAAAATATCATCCCTGTTTGCTTATAGAAATTTTTAGACTGACTTCACTTTTCTGAGAGAACAAGAGTCTAAATGTGCAAATACACTCATATTCACACACACATACACAGCACTCACACACATACTTTTGAAATCCGGCTAAAACAACTGGGTGGCTGATAAGGACACTCTTTGTATTCTTGTTGGTTAAGGTAATAGGTGAAACATTGGCAGGGACTTGTGTTTAGTAATGTTTTATCTTATTTACAAATAGAAAGGTTCAGTGTTAAGTGGAGGCAGACAACTGAAACACTAAAGCAGCAAATTCATCATGTCAGACCTCCATAGAGAGGCAGTGAGCACACTAAATCATTTCTAAAGTTTACAAAGCCTTCAGTACAGCAATGTTTCAATGTATCTGTTTTGTCCTGCATTATTTTCCAACTCAAAATTAAATTTCCTATTGTTTCCTTTCATACAAAGATCTGGATTGCATCATTTTAAATTCAAGACAGAGGATGCATCCCACAGAACAAGAAGATATCTTCCAACTAAGACATACTGTAGAAGGTGTGCACAGGTGTGTGCATGTTATTTAAATGCAACGGTGAAATGCCGATGTGAAAAATATATGATTCCACCTTGGATTAAATGCAAGATTGGATTCATGAGGATCAAGACGAATCTTGAATGAGCCTAAAGTTGGTGCAGCTTGTAGTTGCATGAATCTGAGATTGTAACACTATGCTGATGACAAGTTATAAAATCTCTCTATCACTATGCAGTAGTGGTTTGCAGCAGACTGATAAGGGTTGCTGATCCTCAGTTGTTCTCTATAATACTGCTGAAATGAAGAAAATGTTGAGTCCTCAAAAGTAGATTTTGTGCTGAAGTACCATAAAATTAGTTAACAGTACAACTCATGCTGAAAAATATGCCAGATTTTTTTTTGGGGGGGGGAGGGGCAGAAATAGACAGAACTCTTTTTTGCCTGCAGAAATTGCCCCTGTTCAAGCAGAACAACATTCTGTTAGGTGGCCTCAGAAATTTGATTAGGATCTGCTCTCAAGAGTCCAGGAGTAAAGTGAGCAAGAAGCAGAGTTATGCCAGATTAAAATCTCCTTGAGTTTAGAGAAACAGCTATTAGATTGGCACACAGTTAAGCCAAAGTGAAAATAGTCCCAACTAATAAATCTCAATATGCTCAGCACAGCTTCATCCATCTTAGTATCCCCTCACCTCGCCCTTGGTCATCTTGGCTAATCTAGTATGCAACACTGATAGTCAGGTTCACCATTGCTATTCTTTAATATTAAGAATCTTGCAGCAAACTTTGGTTGGGAGATCTCAAGATTCTATTCAGGGAAAATGAATGAAAGGAAAGGGGAGAGAAGGCAAAATCTTCCTAGTTTCCTAATCTTCTTTCTTTCTGCTCCATGCTGCCCTATCACTTCCACAGCCTCCCTATACAGCTGCTGACCTTTAGCATCTTCCACCAGGCATGCAAAAAAGCACCAGTTGTGATTGGTACCTTCTCAATGTAGTGGACATAAATGCACAAATGCATCACTATAAATGCACAAATGCAAAGCATGGGATGCAGGAATAACTGTATCAGCCTCCCTCTTCATCACAGCCTAATCTCTGCTTGCTTCCATACTTATTGGCTTGCCATGAGCCCTCCTGCTGGTGGCAGAAAGTGGCTAGTGTCTCCTCAGACAGAAAATACACAGCAGGTATGCAAGTGTTATACACAAACACTTTTCTACAGTGTGCTAAAAGAAAATCTTGGAAGAGTCTGTATCTGACTGTATCTTTACAAACTTATTCAGTCCCCTTTTGAAGCCATCTAAATTGGCAGACATCACTAAATCTTGTGGTAATGAGTTCCACTGTTTAACTATATGCTGTGTGAAGAAGTACTTCCATTTATCTGTCTTGGATCCTTTCTGGATCTCACTGAAAAATGAAGTCTTTAAACAAAACCTCTTAAAACTATTAGGAGCAAACAAACCTTTATCAACTTGGACAACAAATTTCAGGAAGCAGCCTATATTGTGCAAGCAATTCAAGAAATGTGCTCAACTCCTTGGAGAACTTATTGCATCCTCTTTAGGCTAGGAATTGTTTCCAGTAATTCTAATTGTTATGTCAGTGACCACAAAATAACTAGGAGAACACTACCATTCATCAAATACAACTTAAAAGGAATTAGGCAGTCTGAAATCCTTTTGGATAAGGTTTATGTAATTTGCTGCAACTAATTGTAACTAATTAACAAAGTACTCAAGCACATCTCAGTTGCATAATCAGGCACCTGATCAGGCATGTGGCTGAAATGTATTCCAACGCCTCAATAAGCCACAGCAAGTTACTCAAGCCTTACACAAAACCCAGTACCACAGAACAATCAGTCATTACTAAAAAACAGTGAATGACAATTTAAATTTTACTGATATACAAATAAATTGGAGCTAGTAATACTTCCATCTGCTTAGGGACAAATAAGGTTGTTGGTTTGTTTTTTTTTGGCCATATCTCAACTGAAACCCAAATAAAACAAAAACTTCACCCGTGCATTAAAACGAAACAAGCATTTCTAATTTGTTCCTGTATAATTTATACAGAATTTGATTAATTAGTCTTAAGTTGTGCATGATCACAAATAAAAGGAACAGGGACTCAAGGCTGCAGCAAGTACCATTTGTTAATAGGGAATGGTATTTATTTCAGATTAAAAAATAACCCTTATACTGTCCTCAGTACACATTTAAACATATATAATATTAAATATTAATATGTTTACGTAACAAAATAAGCTATACAGTACTGTAGTTTGAGTGAATGGGAAAATGAAGAAAAGACTGCAATCTTAGTCCTGTGTTCTTAATTATCACTACATTTTAGGAGATTCAATTTCTAATTTTAAAATAGAATACTGGAAACACCCTTGTGGTTCCTTTATACATAATGGCCTGTATTAGCTTTTTATATTCAATTAACTGTGTATGAATGGCAATCATGGAAGTGGATATGGTTAAAAAGTGAAGTGTTGGGTGCACGCCTAGCTGCATGACTAGCACCTTGCCAATGTGTTGGATGTGTGCATAGCTGCACGACTGACACCTCACCCATTAGCCACATCTGCTTCTGCAACTGCAGTTCCACCCACAGTAATCTGAACAGGGCACTGTTCGATGGGGAATCAACAGAAGGAAACCCACTGGTGTTGTTTTCCAAACATCTTGAAGTCTATGACTTTGTACAACGGTTGTTGTGGGTTTTTTGGGCTCTTTGGCCGTGTTCTGAAGGTTGTTCTTCCTAACGTTTCGCCAGTCTCTTTTGGCTGGCATCTTCAGAGGACAGCACTCTGTGCTCTGGTGTAGTTGGCTTGGGACCATTAGATCCCGGCCACAAAAGCCGTCGCGAATACTTTGTACAATGCTTTGCCTTGACCTTGAAACTGCAGAACACCTTCAGCTAACATGTGTCTTATGATGGAGACTGCAGAATGCCTTGGGCTACTCTAAGAGTGGTCTTAACCGACCAGATAGGCGGGATATAAATAAAATAAATAAATAAATAAATAAATATATAATATTAAATATATTCTCATCAATATATTTCATTTTAATTTATATCATGTGACCCATCTCTTTCAAAAAAATATAATGATTCTTGTGTTGGGGTATAACCATTATGTTCTGTTAATATATATTCCATATAAGTGTTGCAAATCCCATTAAAACTATTTTCATTATATAATCCTTTTTCTAACTTTCCATTCACAAGTTAATTTATCGTTAATAGCTAGATTCTACATCTCATTATACCATTCTTGCAACATCAATTGATTATTATTTTTCCTGTGCCTTGTAAATATCAGTCTCGCTGTTGTTAACGTAACAACATTTAGTTTCATTTTTCCCTTATCTAATTGACAGTTTCCAAATATATTTAGCAATGCTAACATTGGACATTTTTGTATATCTGCTTCTAGAATTTCCCTAGAAGGGCTAATCTCCTTTTTGACACTTTGTGCATGGACAGGATTGTCAAGATCAAATGCAGTTGTTAGTTTGCTATAGCATTTGTGCTGTTCTAGTAGGGGGAGGTTTTCCAAGGATTGGAAAGAGAGACGATCCTTTTGGGAGAGCAGAAAGGTTGTGGTGGGAACTTTTGTTTAAGAAAAAAAAATCTTACACTTTATGTATGTGTGAAAATAATAGCTGCTTCAATTTGTTGGAAAAAGCATTCATCAGGCCACTTTGTAAATTTTGGGCATTTCCCCAAATATCCCTGAATTTCCCATTCCATTTTCACTGGAAAGGAAGATCAATCATAGATTTATATGCATGAGATTGAAACATGTCCACTATGAAATACATCCTATACTAAGTTAAAAAGAGAAAACTCTGCAATTTTGAAACAGGTCTTCCAGAGACAAAAGGGCTCCTCTAAAATCACTCTGATGAAATGAGTTCTTTGTAATGAGTCCATCATATAGTCTCTCATAACATCAAAGGGAACAAATGTGTTGGTTGGCATGCATGTGAGAAATTCCAGGAAATTTCAGCTTCCAATGCTCTCAAATGTATATTAAATCAAGTCTCTATAAATGCCCACGTTCTTTCCAAGTGTTTCAGCATTGGCACATATGGAACCACAGACAAACATCTATATTTTATATTTATAACTTTTTATGTTGTGTGAGGGAGTTCTTACCATTCATTCTGTCTGCTTTTACATGAAACAGTATTGTGGTGCCACTTTTTCTTGATAGGTCATTACTTTTACTATTAATATGGTCTATTCAACAACCTAGAAGCAGCAAAACTGGTGATATAAAATAAAATGTGGCATCGTATAGCAATCCCTGGCTGTTCACCAATGCCTTAGCACCATATAAAATTGTTTTGAATCTTTTGCAGAAGGTTTCTGATAATCCTCTGACTAACTGACAAGTCAGACCTAAGGAATATCCAGAAAGAACCAATATTTCTACTTAATAGCTCAATGTGTGTCCTTGCTGTTTGGAGGTGATGCCTGGATAACAATTTCAGAAGGATGGTTTCAACTGACCTTGGAGATCAGATATTAGATTTTATCACAGTTTTCTGTTTCTTTGCTTGCTTGCTTGCTTGTTTGCTTTTCTTTCATGATTCTATGTGGCAGATGCTGGACTCCTTTCCATACAACTGAAATTATCAGTTTCCTTTAGATTGCCAGTGTTCTGTGATCTTCTGAAGAAAAAGCAGGCTCTGCTTCTTTTTTCCTCATATCCTTTGCCTAATCCGACAAATGATAATCTGTGAAAGGCATGCGTTTACCCCAGATCAAGTGGGCCAATGCCTAACTTTGGAGGTTGGGAGTTTAAGGTGATATCAATTTGCTCATCAGTCAAATGCTTCAAGATATTGTGGTTATCATTTTGTCAAGCTAGGCTGACAAGTGTATAGTTGACTGTGAGCTCTGGAGAAATTCGAAGGGAGAGCAGAGCCAGCAGTGGCAGTAGCAGACATGTGAGTGGACAGTCCAGCCGCAGGGGTCGGACCCTCATTATGTCCAGCTGTGCAAGGTTTTTCGTGTTTGTATACGAATACCCCCATCTCTAGTCACAATACTCAAGATGAGGCCTAACCAGTGCTGAATAGAATGAAAAACTGAATCTGTTAATGGAGCCTAAAATAGTGTTGGCCATTTTTGCAGTCACATTGCACTGTTGGCTCATATTCAACTTGTGTTCTACAGCAATTCTTCTTGCTCATAATATTGCTGAGCCAGGTATCCCCCATCTTGTAGCTGTGCATTTTGTTTCTTTTCTGAGATGCAGTACCTTGCACTTACCCCTGTTGAATTTAATTCTGTTATTTTTCAGCCCAGTGCTTGAGCCTATCAAGATATTTTTGAATTTTGTTTGTTTTCCAGGTTATTAGCTATTATGTTCAATTTTGTGTTATTTGCAAATTTGATAAGCACTCTTTGCACCTCCTCACCCATGTCATTAATAAAAATGTTGAAGAGCACTAGGCCAAGCACTGAGCCTTGTGGTAGCCTGCTTGTTAACACTTCTGAGTTTGAGAAGGAGTCATTGATAAGCTCTCTGTAAGTACAATTCTGTAACTAACTGTATATCCACTTGATAGTTGTTCTACCCAGCCCACAACAAGTTACCTTGCTCGCTAGAATATCATGGAACACTTCGTAAAGAACTTTGCTAAAAACAAGATATATTACGTGTATAGTATTCCACTGTCTACTAGGGAGGTTCCCTGATGAAAAAAATGAGATAGGATTAGTATGGGAGGGCTTTCTCTTAACAAATTTGTGTTGGTGTCTATTATTATTATTATTATTATTATTATTATTATTATTATTATTATTATTATTATTATTATTATTATTATTATTATTATTATTATTATTAAACACCAGGCACAATCAAAAATATAAAAACATTGACTGATGTTATATATATCAGATAGACGTTTTAACCAAAAACCTAAGTATCAGTTAAATATTGGTGTAGTATGTATGCTGTTCCTAATATTGCCATTTTTCGTAGCTCTGGCGGTGTGATTTCTGAGATCTGCAACTGCTTATAGTACTGTGTGAAATTTCTTGATATGGTTCCTAAAGCCCAATGACTACAGAGGTGAGATGTTTTGATTGCCAGGTCTCTGTACTTTGTTAGTTTTTCCAATTCTTTATTTTCAACTCTGGCATCCCCCTGGAATTGCAATGTGAATGATCCAGATATGTCTTCATTCTATTAATAATAATAATTTATTGTCATTGAATGTATAAACATACAACAAAATTCAAAAAGAACACTCAGAGACCAGACCAAAACACATACACCCTCATACCCTATTTCGCTGAAAATAAGACCTAACCTAAAAATAAGCCCTATTATAATTTTTCAGGATGCTCGTAATATAAGCCCTACCCCAAAGTAAGCCCTAGTTAAGTGAAACCCCGCCCTCCACAATTGTGCAGCAACCAGAAGATGACATGACTGTATTTGAAAAAAAAGGTATATTGTTGTACATGAAAAAAAAATCCTCTGAAAATAAGCCCTACTGCGTGTTTGTTTGTTTTTTTTGTATTTTTTTGGAGCAAAAATTAATATAAGACCCTGTCTTGTTTTTGGGGAAAAACGGTAACAATCCTAAAACCCGGAACCCTGCCTAAGAACACACAGTATACATATAACATTACAGACCAAGTATTAGTAATACAGTCCAACAACTCACTGCTGGTGATTCTTAAGTTCCTTATTAAGTTCAATTATAGCTCTAGGAATAAAAGTATGCCTGGTGTGTTATGTTCAAAATGTCTGGCAGTTTGGATCTGGAAATCCAACAGGATCTTGACTTCCTCATTTTCTGACACCTTCGCTACCTGATGTCCCCAAGGGTTTTTGGAAGCTGGCAAGTTATATTTCTGCATAATGACCAGTGCACTAACTTTGACACTCGGTCATGTCTAACTTTGTAATCTGTTTGTGCAATCTTTGGACATTCACAGATGACGTGTGACACAGTTTCATCTTTTTCTTGGCAGAGTTGACCTTTATGTTAGCACTAATTCCTTGGATCTTAGCTTTCATCACGTTGGTTTGGAGTGCTTGTTCTTGTGCAGCAAAAATTAAGTCTTTGGTTTCTTTCTTAAGAGTCCCCTGTTTTAGCCATGCCCATGTTGAATTACGATCATGCTATCCATCAATATTTCTTAGGTGTTGTCCATATAGTAGTTTAATTTCCCAGCTGTTTATTTATTTTCAAATTGGTGTTTCTTATATTGAGCCTTTGTTTCTGTTGTTTTCAAAATATTCTCCATTTTCAATACCTTAAGTAATTTTTAGGCTTCTTATTTCCTCCTCTACTACCTGCTATATTTGCACTAATCCATGGCCTCTGATTTTTCATGGTTGTTGTTGTTGTTGAGGTTGTTATTACATGATTTGCAAGGTAATTGAAGAGAGACTACTTTATAATCTGCTCTAGAATGTTCCCTGGGATTGATGTCAGACTGAATGGTCTGTAGTTCCCAGATTCCTCTTCTTTTCCCCTTTATGAAGATGGGGCAACATTTGCTTCTCAGGATTTGCCATGACACAGGATTAGCCACTGACACATCCACAGGAATAATCAAACAGCTCACCATACACCCAAGAAATAGAAAATGACAATTACGCAACCACATTGTGGTTTCGCAAGATGTCTTTGTTTGAAAAATATCATGTCTTTGTTTGAAAACCTGGCAGAAGAGGAACAAAATCAGGAGGAGGCAACCCTCTGGATCAGACAAGAATGCATAATTCCACACAAATGATGCCCCTACTAAAATATATGTTTAGCGTAGCTTAATCTTCCAAAATGTTTCCCATGGAAAATGATCATAGAGTAATAACATTTTTAAAATCTGGATTCTTATACATGGTGAGAAAGGGGAAAATACAACTCCTACAAGCCAAAATATTAGCTCATGCATGTATGTTTGTGTACTAATCACACTGGTCTGTAGCCTATGATCTATAGCATGCAAAAAATATTTTTGTAGTATTACACAACTAGCCCGTTCACTAAGAAATGTATACAACTTGTGTGTAGAATCACAGCCTAATTCAACAATTAGATCAGGTAAATCTAAATTACATTTTATTCTCAAACTCACAAACTTCATTTGTAGATGGTTCTTTCATTCTTTAATATTATAAAGCAAAGTCAAAGCCTAACTCCTGTAGTTTCTATAATTGTTTATATAGGATTTTGCATAATAAGTGAAAGGGTTTTATTACTTCTGCGCTATTCCATGTGGAAGAAATGTTCAACTGAAATTATGCAATTAAAGGTGAGAAGAGAGTAATTTTCTGCAAAATCTCTCATGGTGGTTTTCCCAGCAGGAGTCCTGAACCTTTAAACACCTTCACAGTAGCAGTCTGTTCACTCACAGGCATTAAGGCAGGACTCTCTTATGTTAGCATTCATTACAAAGTACAGCAAGACACTTTCCTTGAATGTCATACATCTATAGGAGGGTTGACATATAGGCAAGATCTCAAATCCAGAAATGTCCATTTGTTAGACACCTAATTTGAACTCAGCTAGGTTCCCTGAAGTTTATGCAGTACACATTTCTGACATTCAGTGAACTAGCTTTATGCCATTTTTGTTTTTAAAGGCATGATAATATATTGGAGGAACTATTTTCTTAACCATTCAGATGGTTCCTCCACCCAGTTTGGGACTGAGGTGGAAGGTATGACTCCTCTACAGCCTACTCGAGTCAACGTTTCTGCCCCTATGGGAAACACTGTTGAGGGGCTAGATGGCTAGATGGCCTGCTCCGTGGACAAAAGACTGGAGCAGTCCCCTTGCTGTTGGCTACTCTATGTGCCTAATCAGGATCCAGCTCATTAGGAAACTGGAAGAACAGCACCAGTTTAGATTATGGATGGAACAAAGGGCAAAGAATAGCAGGGGGAATGCCACCCCCCCTTCTCTCATACACACAGAGAGAGAGAGAGAGAGAGAGAGAGAGAGAGACAGAGACAGAGACAGAGAGATAGAGACAGAGATGGCACAGGGTTTTTTTTCTGCCCCCACTCTTAGGCACAGGATGCTTGGCCAATTTTATTGTTGGTAGGGAATGGACCGGTCACACATCTCCTCAAATGCCAAGCTCCCTTTTGACACTTTCTATCTGGTGGGACCTTTTTCAGCTATTGCATACTGTACTGGGTTCAGTTGGTCTCTTCTTCAATCTGAATTGCCTTAGCTTCTAATTCATCCCTGTAGTAACATTTAATTTGGCTGATTTGCAACTTATCCTCTTCATCAGGTTTTCTTCCACTGATGATTCTGATGTGACCATTTCATTACAATTGGCTTACTTTTGATAAAATAGCTGAGTTTCTTGGCATTCCTGTCTAGTGTGGAAAGGGAAACTTATGGCATAAGACTTAGCATACATCTCAAAACTTCATGCATGTACATGATTGCTCAGTAAGACATATCGGTGGGGATTTTCTGATTTATGGATTTCCACTGTATCTCTAGAAAACTGTGGTATGTTATTCAATCCCTCCTAAGACGTTAGTTAAAACTAACAAAATCCTACCCAAAACAACAATAATATCCTCACCGCCTTACTAAACATTGATCACAAAAAAAGACAAACTATTTGCCTTTTGTTTGTAACTGTGATCGTTCTGGATAGGTAGAACAAGCACTGCTGACCAAATGATACTACACATGATGAAAATTAAAATCTTGCACAAATCCAGCACAGATCTTGTTGTGGTACAGACAACAGCAAATATTGGGCTGCAAACAACACAATACACTCTTGCTTCCCCTGCCTTACACACATACACCTCTCTATCTGAGTGGAACTTTTAATATGGATTGCTGCCTTGTTCTGGCAAAGAGGCTTGAGTAATTCAGAGAAGCTATGGGATATGCCAGGCAGGGACACCCAAGACGGACAGGTCATAGTGGAGAGTTCGGACTAAACGCAATCCACCTGGAGCAGGAACTGGGAGGCCACTCCAGTATCTTTGCCAAGAAAACTCCAAGGACAGAAACAAAAGGCTAAAAGATGTGATGCTGGAAGACAAGCCCCTCAGGTTGGAAGGCGTCTGTGATAGAATACCCATGTCACTCTGGTCAATCATAGCTGAAGCTCAAGTGCAGGAGCCTAGGAGAGGACAGGAGGGGCAGGATCAGTTAGGCAGTTAGAGGGAGAGTTAAAAGGAGAGAAGGAGAAAAGAGAGAAGGAGAGTGTGGAGGAAAGAAATTTAATAGTCAAGATAGATAGATAGAGAACTTGAGAGAACTGATATTATTAATAAGTTGGTTAAAATGAATAAAACAAATTAAGAATTGAGCATGAACGTGTAACCAAAGGATAAGAAGTTTTAAGGAGTGATTCTATACAATGATTTAAAAGAACATCTACGATTCAAATTCAATCTAAATGAACAGGTTATGTTAGTAGCAAATGCCCGATTCAAGTATTGTGTAAGTGTGAATGAGGGATATCCACTGGTGGCAGTGGATGAAAGAGAAAATGTCACCAGAGTGAACCTTGGTCTGGAGAAAACAAACAGGAACACTGGGTGGAACGTCACAGCATCCAACATGCTACTGAGGAAAAGTGGAGGACAAGTACAAGTAGCTCCAGAGCTAATGAAGTGGTTGGGCCAAAGCTAAAAGGACGCTCAGCTGCAGACGTACCTGGAAGTGAAAGGAAAGCCCGATGCTGGGGAAAAAAAACTGCATAGGAACCTGGAATGTAAGATCTATGAACCTTGGTAAGTTGGATGTGGTCAAACAGGAGATGGCAAGACTAAACATTGACATCCTGGGCATCAGTGAACTAAAGTGGACGAATTCAATTCAGACGATTATCATATCTGCTATTGTGGGCTATGTAGTGACAGATTTTACTTTCCTGGGCTCCAAGATTACTGCAGATGGTGACAGCAGCCATGAAATTAAAAGATGCCTGCTTCTTAAGAGAAAGGCGATGACAAACCTAGACAGTATCTTAAAGCATAGACATCACCTTGCCGACACAGGTCCACATAGTCAAAGCTATCATTTTTCCAGTAGCGATGTATGGAAGTGAGCGCTAGACCATAAAGAAGGCTGACCACTGAAGAAAAAATATTGTAGCACACAATTCTCATTAAAAATACCTGTTTACCACTTTTTTTAAAAAAAATCAGTGGTTTGTGCTAAAATCACTCCATGCATATCAGTTCAGTCAACTGTAATTTCCTTCAGTATGTTTATTTATTCGGGTTCTCTCTGGCAAAAATGTAATACAAGGCATTGAAAGCTGACCCCATTTTTTAAAAATGTGTATTTCCTTCTTGGTTTTTAAAAACTATTAAGATCTGCTACACATGTACAAGTAGTAGAGGATACAAAATTCTTAGAAGCGAATGAGGAATAGTAAAAGCAGAGAAGCTATATTGAATGCTAGAATGGAGGCAATGGAATTTTCCTCTGCATTTTCTTTTAAGCTTATGGGGAAAATGGATTTAGTGAGGAAATAGACTGGAGACAAACCTGCCCCACCACCTATGTATTAGAAGTCCAAACCAGCTGAAATCCTAACAGGCTTACTTATCAATAAAAAGAACTTTAAATTTAACTTTATCAATAAAAAGAACTATTACTTTAAGCTGTCCAGTGCCTATTTGAAAAGCATGCACTGTACCATGAAACCAATACAATACTGTATTGGGAGTTTCATGAATCTGTAAGCAAAATCCTGTTGCGTAAATTTATGCTGGCATAACCTGGACTGGATGCCTGAAGTATTTAATTTAAACTAATTAAAATCTTCCTATTTCTTCCTGTCAGCTCCTTTTCACCTTGGGGAAATGTTTGGGAGCACTGGGATTTGAGGAGGGAGGAAGCCTCCAATGTGCAATCTGTAGAAGTCTGGAAACAGCAAGACTATACAATTATTTGTCAGAGATGAAACACTAACCTTCAAATCTCAAGAACATGTGCTCATAAATAAATCCCACTCATTTCCATGGAATTTAGGAAGTAAATGTACTTAAGATCATGTCCTAAAATAGACTACATGAAAGGACAAAATAGTTTACATTATAAATTAGTGGATACCTTTTACTGAAATATTTATTAATAGAAGAGGCTAAAAGGTATTTGAAAAATCAATTTATATCAACCTTGATACCCTGTGATATAATTCTTAGATTACAGAGGTGGTTTGTGTGTGACTGATTTTCATTACTGCATATCAATTTTTGAGTAAAATCCTGGAAGTATTCAATATATGAGCAGTGATTATACTGGTAAAATAAACTGAATTATATTTTTTCCAGAAGTGTAACTGGGAGAGAAATTCTGATCCATGTAGATGAATTTTAAAACAGGGTTTACAGCAAATACTGGAATTCTGAAATATCAGAGAGAACGTAGCAGCACTTGTCCTTCGTGTCAAGGGTATGGAAACTTTGGATAAAATATGTATGTGCCACATGTCAATATGGTAGGATTTGAAAAGGAAGAATTGCTCGCATTGATAAGAAACTAGCTCAGACCTGATTTGTTTGTGGTGTGATTTTAAAACAGTACAACAAAACATAAAACATTTATTATCAGTTATTTAAACATTATTTAAGTGATGAGTAATTGTTTTCATAGAGCAAATATTAATGAGGCCAATTATATAATGTTCAAATCAATTATGGCTCCATTCCTATCAGCAACCAATTTAAGATCTTTCTTCATGTGCTAAATGTTTTTATAGTAGATTAAAAATGACAAATCTACAAGCAGATTGAGAGCTACAGTCTGGGGACTTGCTGCTAAGTATCCGATTAATTCATCTGAAAACTAAATATAGCTTCTGTATTGGTTGTATACGAACTGGGGTCGTCAGTAAAATATTGCCATGAATCCTAGGTGTCCATTTTTTTATCGAAACCTGTGTCTGATATGTTTTTTTTTGGGGGGGGGGTTAGGGGGAATAGCAATAAAGACAGGAGTTTGTTGCCTGAAGTCAGTCTTACGTAATGGCCGAAACATTTTTATTTATTAGCTTTCGTATGCTTAAAGTGAATGCAGTCTGCAATACAAAATGATGGAGTGTTAGGCATTTAGGTTAGGTATTGATATTAGGTATTTAAATTAGGCATCTAACTGAGTGCTTGACAGGGCCTGAGCAGAAGGGGTAATTTAAAGGGAATGGTCATTGCTGCAAATTGAGAGATATGTTGAATTTCTAACTAGGAATAAGCCTCAGTCACAACAATGAACTACAGTGGGGTCTTGAGTTGAGAACTTAATCCGTATTGGAAGGCGGTTCTCAAGTCAAAAAGTCTGTAAGTCAAGTCTCCATTGACCTACAGTGCATTGAAAACCGATTAATCCCGTAACAGGCCGTTTTTGTTCCATTTTGGTTTTTTTCTGGTCTGTAAGTCAATTCTCAGGCTGCAAGTCAAACCTAAATTTTGCAGCCAGAGAAGTCTGTAACTCAAAAAGTCTGTAAGTCAAGCCGTCTGTAAGTCAAGGGTCCACTGTACACTGCAGGGATACTCCAACAGACCCCTAACCTGAAATAGAGGAAGAACTTTTAACTACATAAGAGGGATATTGCTGCACTACACATGCTTCTACATCTGTAGTATGTGGGTAAACACAAATAATAACACTGTATCAGCTTTATTCTAATCTTCAACTTGTAATATTTAATTCCTCTGGACAATGCTGAAGGAATGTTACAAACCATTCTAAACCTAACCTGCTATATTCAGGTGAACTATATGTGAATGATACTGCAAGGCTGTCATATGTTTTCCAGCAACAGCATCTTGCAAATTGCAGTATGGATCATTTCCTTGAGAACTGGCAGCAACAGATTTTCATGTTGTCGTTTTTAAATCCCACTAACTATGAATCTAGTTAAAATACTAACAGCACTTATTTTTGTTACCACACTAGGACTGGACATGGGTTTGGGGTGGCGGTGAACAAAATAAGGTACACTGCTAGCCAGAAAGAAAGAAAGAAAGAAAAGAAAAGAAAAGAAAGAAAAACAGAATAACAGACTTTTGTACTGATTTCCAAAGGCAGTTCTGTCCCTGGGGACATATTAAATTGCTTATTTGAGTGAAACAGGAAATAACTGTTTCAGGTAATGATTTCCTCTCTGACTCAGCTTTCAGATTTTGTTTTTTTTTGTTGTTGTTTTCTCTCTCTTTTTGCTCTCTGTACGCTATGCTACTGAATCTGTACAGGGCGAGTTAGGGTGTCTGCAATGTATGGCCAAGCATACACTAGACTCTTTTAATATGAGGAAAATTCAACAATATATCAATTTTGGACTCCAGAGATCTTCAGAATTGAGGAGGTGGGGAGGAAAAGATTCAGTCTTCTATCCAGTTATTGTGCAGTTATTTTTTTTTTAAAAAAATCATTTACTGGTTTGCTGTGTCATCTGCCAGAGCAGAGATGAAAAGTAGGGATTGAAAGATCACATGCCATCTTTTCAACTATACAGCATTTCAAAGTAACTGCATATTCAAAGTTCAATAAAAATGATAGCTATATTCATATATGATCAAATAGCTGATCATGAACTTTTTTCATTTTATTTCAGCTGCATCTTGTTTTATTCTGCTTCTAGCTCTCTTTTCTTCTTTAATTTAGTTTTCCCCTCTTCTTTCCGGTTTCCTTATTTAAAAAAAGAGGAATACTCACAGTTCAGACATGAGACCGAAGCAGACTTTTGGCACAGTTTTGTGAACTTAGTTGGACTATTAATAATTTCACAAAATGTTTTAAGCAATTTGCTCCAATAAAAATACCTAGCTGCAAACATGGCATGGAGGTGGGATGAAGGGTGGAATTCTAAGTAACACACCGGAATGCAAAAGCCAAGGAAACTGCTGATAGGAAATTGCAGAATTAAAAGAAAACACACACTCAACTTTAAAAAAATACAATTGAAAGTGAGGAGAATTCTTATAATAGACTGCTGCAACCAGTAACCACTATATATTTGAAACGGCTGGCTGAATCCATTAGTAAATTGACAGTGTACCAAAGTAAAATTAACTAAGGGATTCCCAGTGTGGTGCAGTGGATAGAGTCATGGACTAGGACATTGGAAACAAGTTCAAATCCCCACTTGGCCATCAAAACTCATGGAGAGTGTAGAACTGGTAAAGACACACACACACACACACACACACACACAAAACACACACAATATTAACTAAACCTAAATTCACTGCTTCAGAGTGTCATAAGAACAACAAAAAAAACAATGTGCCATCAAGTAAATTGTTACTTATGCTGACCCTTTTCTGGGTTTTCTAGGTACAGAGTACTCATATATTACCTTATGGGACTGTGCAGCTTGTCCAAGACCACACAGGCTGGCTCTTCTGGAATGCACAATAGGGAAGTGAACTGCCATCCTCTGGATCCCCTACTGAGCTACCAAGCCAACTTTATTATGTGCCATCAAGTCAATACCAACTCATAGTGACCCTTTCCAGGGTTTTCTAGGTAGGGAATACACAAAGGTGGTTTGCTGCTCCCTTCTTCTAGCGACACCCTGGCGGGCTCTTCTCCCGGGAAACATAAGTGGAGAATTAAAGTCTCAAACTCTGACTCCACACCCAGATACCTAAAACACTGAACTATTTAATTCATTAATAAAGTTTATTGAAGTTGTACAACCCATACAAACATGCAAAGCCAATCAACATACGTTAGAAAAAAGGAAGGAAAGGAAAAAAAAAGGCAACTTGAGCTGTTATATGACAGTACAAGACCAGTCCCTTGTCTTAGCAACCTTGAAATGTATGAAGCAGGAGGTGAATTATATGACTCTTAATTTGTTCATAAAATGTACAGGGCAAAAAAAAAAGTCTGTGACAAAATTTCAGGGACCTCATCTCCACATGGACAATGTGAGATTTCCTGAAATCTAACCTGGACTAAGGCCAAGGGTAGGACATTAAACCTGGCCAGCATGAATGCTCTACAGGCCCGAGGTTTTCAAAGTGTAGTTAGGTAACCTGTGAGAGACCCATATGATGGGAGGGCACCACTTGCCAAAGGGGAACAGGTTTTGTTTGCTAAAGAGAACAATTACTGTATCTCAATATTGTAAAGTCTCTGAATGAGTGCTCTACAGGCCTGTTGCTGTGCAAGCATTAGAGCAGAATCTAGAGGCACACCCATGGACCCAGTTTTATGTTGGATCAGAGAAAGTCACTTGCCCGTGTATGCTTAGCATATGATACATGTAACTGAGGTGCTCAGTTAAGGAGCATAGCCACAATCAGAATTTTAGAGTTTGGGCCCATGCCCTGGTTTCCAGTCTGTCAACTCCAGCTTCTAAGCTTAGGGCTGCATATATTACATAATTAGAAACACCTAGGATATGACACAGAAATGAGGTTTGTAAACCACTAAGCTATCCAGCCAGCTCTCTTTACATTACCGCTTAATAAATGCAACTTCTCTCACACAGGTCTGCCAAATGGCAACACTGGCAAGTTTGTGTGATACTACTACCTCTAGCACCATTGTCACATTAAAATTTATCGTATTCAACTTTTGAAACAGGACAGAGAGGAAGAAATATGAGGTACCAAACTGGCCATAAAAACACCAAGAGAAATAAATATCTGCATATGGATTTTAAAGATGAGGAAGGAACATTTGAAATTTCCACAGTGTCAGTCTTGTGTATAGTGGCTTCACTACGTGCAGAACCCTTCCCCCCGAAAAAGTAACAACAAACAAACAAAAGGCTAAAATTCACATATAGCTGGAAGGTTGCAATGGAATTTTCCTCTCCTCCCCTGTAGCTTTCCATGCTACTTGAAAACTAGTTCTGACGGATTTCCTTGACTACCACAGGGTGTCTAGAAGTCTAGATTCACTCTCCTGCATTTGGACTCTTGTCAACATTTTGGTCCAACATTGGGACAGTCCGGATTGGGCACAAGTAGTGGCAGTGTACCATTTCTTCTTCCCGAAAATAACAACCACATTAATTCCTTCCCATTTCCGTCTCACTTAGCTGTCTGCTTTATCCTGCTTCCTTCCCATACATGGAAGTACTAAGCTTGCTTTGGATTATACTGCTCCTCCAATGCACATCTACATCTGGATCCGGCTGTGCATGACCATTGGAGGCAAACCTCTAAGTACTTGTATTTTATCATTCACAAACATTTCAGAATTTTAAAATTATTTTTTCCCCTTAAAAAGGAAAAACAAAATTTTTAAAAACACTTTTGCAATTATTCCAGTTTTGTTAAAGCATTTCCATTTCCACTAGGCTTCTGCTGTAACTGGAGATTGACAATACAAAGCTGTGGCCTGTCTTTCTTTCTTCTTCTTTTTTCTTTTCATTTTTAACTCAATTCTTAACACTGCTGTATTGCACTTTAAAGGACAATCTCAAATGCAACTTGGGAAATAACTTTGCTTCCATTTTGTTTCCAGGGACGTTGTACAGAAAATGAAACGGCCACCCCATGTGCCCACAAGAGCAGCAATTCCTTTTTCTGTACAATAAAGTTCACAAAAAGTAAATTTCCCAGGGAATTTTCAGATTTGAATGCAAGCTCTGTGCAGCACAGCAATAAGCAGCACAATCAACTAAGCTGCTGGCTTCCTGTTGCTTGCATTTTCTTCTAAAAAGAAACAAGAACTTATGGGACCCCTCTGTTTCTCTGGTGTGAACATGGATGAGGGAGGGAAGTGATTTTACTGAAATCATGGGTGGTAGTTGAGGAGACAGAGGAGGACAGTCCTGCTGTCCTCTCTATTTTCTTACACCCAAGTATGGTGCCTGTTCTGCAGTGGTTCTTCTCATTTATGATGGGCACTCTCTACATATATTCCCCATCTGGAACATGCATGCACAGCATGAAAACCCATGCACATGGTTGCTTGCAAATTTTGTTTTTATTTTTTTTTCCAGATATTCAATAAGGCCAAAAATAAAAAAATCCAAAATCTGTGTTGAACACATAATATTACCGTGAGGGGAACCTGCCAAACTGCCAAAGTCAGTTTCTCCTTCCTAATCACACAGTTTTCAGAATTTGACTCACAGTGTATCCATGCTACATAGTTATATCAAATGTATACCACAGTAACTGTCACTGCTCCATATTACAGAATTTTCGCTTTTTGTCCTCATCATTCTTGGTTGTTGTTTTCCTGTATTGCCTGGACTATGCAAATTGCGTCAAGTCCCATCAAATTAAGAGCTGTCTTCCCCTAGAAGAACTGAAAACCCAGATGCTTCCTGAAAGATTGTGACACATTGGCATTGTTTTCAGTTCTTTTTTTTTTAAAAGTAGTTAGAAATAATGGCCATCCAACCCATTCTGCAGTGATTAAATTAGGAGAATTATGTGTTTCACGGAGAAATATGTTGTAAGACTTCAATCTACTGTTAACATGTGGAGTTAGAATGATGTAAATTTTAAATATTTTAACATTTTAATTTTCTTTCGGAGCTATACTAGAAGTGGTAGCTTTTTCAAATCCCTGCTCACCAGATTATTTACAAACATTTTCAAATTTACAATACCATGATTGTTGAGAGGATACTAAGCTAAAGAATAAAGAACAATTTATATTTTCAAATAATGTACAAATTAAACCCCCGATTCTACATTAAAAGGAATAGCCTCATTTCAGCTCACAGATATTTTTGTAGGATAGTTTATACCCTTAAATGTCAGGGGTTTATGAAAGCCATGCAGACATAATTTTAACTATAGCAGTGCAAATGGTACTATTATACTAATATATTGCAAAGAGATGGAACAAAAGAGCAGAAGAGGATCTGGAAGGAATAATACAAATGGTGTTGAACATGCTGCATAATATAAAGAAAAATTATGTTCCAATGTAATTTCCTGTGCTTTCTTCTAACAGTTTTCTTACAATTTTTTGTTGTTTCATGTCACCAAGGTGCTTTCAATTTGTGATGACCATGTGAATTAATTACCTTCAAAATGTCCTGTGATTAACAGCCCTACTCAGATCTTTCAGACTAAGGGTTGTGGCTTCCTTTATTCTAGAGCTATAATGAGTATTTAAGTTTTTTTTTTCCTTTTGATGCCATCAATCTTTGACATTTTGCCCCACTGGAGAATCCCTATAGAAGCCCCAGAGAGACTTCCTGCAGTAGCAGACAGAGCAATTTCCTCCCTTCTTTCCTTTTAACGGTCTTGCATTACTTATGCCTAAAGTATTTTCCCCCACAGGTTTTTTTGTATCTTTTTGACAGTCTTGTCCATGTTGGGCTCCCACTGATCCATTTCAGATAGTTTTATTAGTCATTGTAGGGTCACAATTTGAGACTGACCAGTGCAAGAGCATGAAATTGACAAGAGCAACAAAAGTCCTGTAAGGCATAATATTTAAGGCAAAAACAGCCTGGAACAGTCAGACTTAATCTTGTTCAGGAAATCAGTGAAAAGAGGAAAGTGCTTCCTTTTAAAGCCCATAGGACATGGCAAACACATAACATAATCACACATTAAAATGTTATGTGATGTAATGTACCAATAAAGCGTATCAACAAATTGAGACCCACAATACAGGAAGGTGGGAGGGAGTCATGATTGTTAACTAGGTGAGCTTCCCTCTGAAGATTGATCATAGTTATCATAGCTTCATTGATTGTCATTCTGTTGTTAATGACCACTATTAAGTGTGCTGCTTATATAATGCCCCATAGCTCTTAAAACACTCTCTGGTCAGTTTACAATTTAATTATGCAGGCTACGCATTGCCCCCTGCCCAGCAAGCTGGGCATTCAATTTATCAACCTCAGAAGGATGGAAGGCTGAGTGAATCTTAAGCCAGCTATCTGGGACTGAACCTGGATCATGAACAGTTTTGGCTTCAGTACTATAGTTTAACCACTGCGCCATGAGGCTCCTTATCTCATTGCCTTCTGATTAGCACTCATTGTTCACCTACAGAACAGGAGGTAAGATTTACTTCTGAAGAAAATGGCAACAACTCCTGCACAGTAACTAGGGAATTGTGTGCAGGATTTCACAGAAAGAAGCTGAGAACATTTATCTGGCCTGGAAGTCACAAAGGAGCAAAGAAAATAAGTGGAAAATTCCATAGAAGGGCTGTGGAGCCAAGAAGCATCTTTTACTTGACTTGATCTGAATTCATTCAGTCAATCCAAGTCATATAAGGTCTTCCTCTTTTCCAACCAGCTTCAACTTAATTGACTAAATGGAGTTACTACCTAGAGTCTTTAATGGTTAAGCTGTTAACTGGACTGACTGTGGTTGAAACAGTTCACTGATAAAAATATAACTTCTTGGAAACAAGCACCAAACCAGTGCAACATTAATGTATGCAGTTAATAAACTGGGGAATAATGAAATGAATTTGCTTTTAAAGTCTCAGTATTTTGTTACACTGTGGCCACTTTGAACTATGCATTTCTATTATTTTCTCTTACAAGTCCATTCTTCATGATGTCAATCATTGAAATAAAATTTTGTCTTTGGAATGAGAAGTTAAAAGAGCCATGTCACATATATTTTATTTAGTCAGAATACAATGCAATCTCAGGATTTAACTACTAAAATACAACACCTGAATTAGATAAAAAAATTTTTAAGCAGAAGTACTCCAATGAAACACACAGATACATATGCTCCAGTGTGTTTTTAACCGTTATGCACCAGCAACTTCTGTGTTATCTTCTGACCTTACTGGAATTTCACTGTATTGAGAATTAACAGTAGAGTTAGCATTGTGGTTACGGGCAGAGTTGGATTTGGGTTTCATATATATGTCTTGTATTTCCTGAATCCCCCAAGAATTTCAGTACACTGTCCTCCCCAAATGGAGCCAAATTACCAACAACTACCATGCACCACCTCTGCTTCTAGACATTATGATTCACTGGGAAAAGGGCACACTTTTTTTTTTTGCTCCAGAACACTTCCTTAACTAGAACATCTGTCCTAAAGGCAAAAGGCAATAGTATCTCACCTGCAATTGCTTTTGCCTCTCTAAAAACACACCTGGACTCCGTGTGGTATGGACATGAATGTGGAGACACTGTTTACAATTCATAAAATGCCTTGTTTGTATGTCTAACTCTATGTGGATTCACGGGGGGTGGTGGTGGTAGAAATGTCTTGTCCTGTCAAGGGTTAAAGTGTTAAGGAAGGAAGATTTGTCATAGGAATGTCACTGAAAACAGAACACAGATAGATGGTTAATGCAAGCAAAAACTAAGTATTTATGAGCTGAGATATCAACATGCTCTATGGCAGATGCCTTTCTGTAAGTGGCCCCACTAACACTGCCAGGGGCCAATTACGTCTTTCTAATGAAATTTGCCTATTTAGGAAAAGTAATTTGTTTGCAGTTACAATAGCTTCTGTAATAGGTCCAGTACAGCCTATGTTAATGAACACTCCAATTAGGTACATATACTGGATCTTTGTCCTGCCATACACTAATAGTAGAAATCAGTGAATGAATGAATCAATCAATACTTTATTACGGTCAAAGACCAGTAATCAGTGAATGAAGCAGAAAGGGAAAACAGGAATTTTCTATAGAGAGAAGCTAGCTGAAACAGACAGCTGCTAGGGGTGTGCAGGGAAGAGAGACATTCCATTCCAGCACCAGTTCCTATTTTACTGGTTAATAGACACAAGCGGGTAAGACCTATTGTGTTTACAACCTATTATGAACTGGTGTGATTCATGTATCTATCATTTCCCCAAAACAGACATAACACATTATCTATGTTCACCTGCTATTGAAAAAACTGGTGTTTTTTTGAGCTGGCCAACATTAATTGATAAGGTAGCAGCATTAACAAATCTGGCAATAATTGTATTAGTATGGAATATGTCTGCTCTTTAAGAGAAAACATGTTATACAATATGCTTCCAGTTTTGATATAAATGTGATTGGCTATACCAACTGTGGGTTTTTAATAAATTCTGATGGATCTATATTACAGTGATTATGTAATAGTAATTCCTCATCATGCAAAAATATTAAGCAACTGAAGATTCTTAAATGCCTGAATGGCTCTATTGTACTATAATATATTAGACTATGCCTAAGAATTGTACAAGACAGTTGTCTGTACTCCCAGAAACCTTTAATGATCTGTCTCAGTTGTATTTTTGACATTTGTACCTTTAGCTTACTCACGCACACTTCAAGGCTTCAATAACTAGATTAAAGTAATAACCCACCAAGTGTTGCTGCAGGCTACCATTTTAGATGACACAAATCATCTTTCACTGGGCACCATTTATCGTTTCTAACAAAAAAAAAAAAAAAAGACCTGTCAGAGTACCTAGAGCTTTTGCACACCGTGGTTACTTTTTATGAAGTACCATTAAACTGTAACACCTATCTACAGTTTTTTATAACATTTATTACTTCACCTAGCTAATGACTCTTTACTTAAAAATATTTAAAGCAGTTTAGAAGCTAAATGTGCTTTATCATACATATACTGCAAATGCCTTTCCTCTTTTCTGTTGATGGAGGCCATGGTTAGTCTGCAGCACGATCTCAGTGATAACGTAAGAAAGGTGCGACTGTGGTCACAGTGTTAAATTTTAGCTGGGGAAAAAAGAATTCAAATTGTTATCAAGCTCACAAAGTGATCTTGGATCACTTACACTCTCAGATGAACATGCCACACTGCATTGTTGTGTGAATGAAGAGAGGTGCACCGTCTGTTCACATCATATTGATCTCCATAGAGACTAGGAACAAAAGCAAATAATTGTCTTAATCACAGTTTCATTTAGACATATTATATTTGTGAAGTTTCTGCCATTCAGTGACTAGGCTAGATCTTGGTGCATAGTCTGAGGAAGATGAATGATCATCCAAAGCTAGCTGTCAGCTGTCTGCTGTTTGCTTGATTTTTAAAAAAAGTGGTCTAATTCCTCAGCCGCCGGACGGGCGTTTTGCGCCCTGGATTGGCGTGGCTGGCTTTTGCCCCAACGTCCCCGGATGAAGCGAGAACGTTGGGGACACGTGGGCATGTTGGGAGGGGGAGGTCGCCTATATATGCGAGCTCTCCCCGATGTTCACCCTCTTCCCGTTTCAGGCACCCACCCGCCCTCCCTTGTGTTAGTGTGGTTTTAGTGGTTGCCTTTTGAGGGGCCGGATAGGAATTTTTGACCTTCAGCCTGATTGGCTTTTGGCTGGGGGGATTTTTCACCTATCCCACACTACTGAAAGGGTTGTTGGCTTTCAGGTGGCTTTCTTTGGTCACACTGGCGGGTAGTGCAGAAAAACAGGTGGTCTCGGTGAGTCCCGTTTGTAAGTCAACCTAGCCAACAGCGTGTCTGATCTCTCGGCGCTGCGGATTGTGCGATCACAGGGCTGGTGCGTTGGGCCACTCCTGGATCAACAGTCATCAATTAAAGATGGCTCGAGGTCTAGGGGTGTTTGTTAGTGGCCGGCCAGGTTCTTGCTGTCAGTAAGACAGCAGGAGCATGGGGGCCAGGGGCTCGCCCAATGGCGATCTTATGGGGTATTTTGATACCCCTGATTTCCTGTTTCCGCACTACAGCAGCCCCCCCAACAGTTTTAAGAATTTGAATTTGGTTGAATTAATTAAATAAAGTGTGGCCCGTTTAAATCCAAGCTGTTGTCTCATGTATTTATTCCGGGGCTGGGGGGGCAATAAAGGCATCACCTGCTCTTGTGCTATTGTTTTGGAGACTACACAAACCTTTTTTCTGAACTAGGCAAGATACCCATTGTTGGCTGCCGGGCACGGACTTGAGAACAACATGAACAACATGGATTCTTGACACCAGCCAAGCAGTAGTGTGTGCTGAGGAAAACATCCACCAGGTAACATTATTGATTTGGCTAAGATCAGCTATTCCTGGTGGCTGAACTAAATTTTAATCCCAACTCTCTGATTAAGGTTTGGCATGTTGCCCTGTTACCTTGTTTTCCTTAGCGAAACAGAAACTCTAAGTGTCAAAAGAAGGTAAATTGGGAGGGTGAGGGCTTCTGAGTCCTGTGTTTGAAGAGCTGGGTGATAGAGTCCAAACTGCTGCTGAGGAGAATTTGAAACTGCTCCCCCTCCCCCCATGAGACTTTTGCAGAGAGCATAATCTGTACCCATCTTAAGCTAACCTGGCCTGAACATGAAACCTTGGGAATATATAGTTTTCTGAACTACTCATTAGATCTTGGTGCAAAGCCTGAGGAAGATAAATTATCATTGAAAGCTAAATGTCTGCTATTTGCTTGATTTTTTAAAGTGATCTAAAAAAGTTATCACCTGCTCTTGTATTTGTATTGTTTTGGACAACATGCAGCCTTTTACTTATTTTTTTCTAAGCTAGATAAAGCTCCTTTAACTCTGTTACACAGCTCACTCATGTAGACCTGACAAACCAAAACTACCCACATGTTTACATCGCAGTTAGTTTGTACGTAACAGAAACGTTTGACAGTTTCTGGGATTTTCTTGAGAAGTTCCCCTTTATCAGTGGTGTCACCTGGGCTCTATCCCTCATCTGACCCTTTTTCACTGTCCATAGTTCTTCTATGAACCCAGGGGCATTATCAGCTCTCCACTGCTTGGGAGTAATTGTGACTGCAGCCCTTTTTTACCTCAACATTCCACAGTGAAGCCAAGGCTTTAACAGAAATGCCAACTCAGTCAACGAAAATTTTAAACAAAAGCTTTACTAGTGCTAGCTTTTAAAACATGTGAGCAAGGAAAAGTAGAAAGGTAGCTGCATGCCATTTATTTAGCACTATGCATACTGCTCTGTAGCTGGTTGGATAGCTCAGTGAGTTAGGTATCTGGATGCAAAACCAAAGGTTGCTGGTAGAGATGGGGGTATTTGTATACGAATATGAATATCCCTGCAGCAGCTCCACTCATGCGTCCGGCAGCGGCCTCGCTCATCTGTCCAATCACTCCCGGAGCGTGGCTCTATTCTCACTTGGCTAGCCACTCCAGGCAGGGGGAGGGAGGACGAGTCTCCCTGCACGGCTGCTGAGTGGCTAGCCAAGCAGGAAGAGAGCGGCGCTCCAGGAGTGACTGGAAGGATGAGAGAGGCTGCTGTCACCGGATGAGTGAGTGGATGGTCTGATTCCAGAGGCCAGACCCTCATTAAGTCCAACTGTGTGGGGATATTCATATACAAATGGCCCCATCTCTAGTTGCTGGTTCAATTCCTCAATCTACCTTCCAGCAGAAGAGTCAGCCTGTGTGGCCCTGACTAAGCTGCACAGTCCCCAGAAGAAGGGGATGTATAACACTTCCAAGTACTCTCTACTTCAAAAACTCAGAAAAGAGTTGCTATAAATCAGAATTGACTTGATGGCACACTATGATGATGATGTTAGCTGTTTTGAAGAGAATACATCTTCTGTAATATCCAGAACAGAGTTCATATATATTGACCATTTAGAGACTTTACAGCTCATGAAAGGAAAATGGAGAAACATGATACTCTACTTTGCAGTTCACATAGTGGCCCAAAATCCAAAATGGATTTTGATTTCAAAGTGAACCAAGTAGACTTATTTTTTCTAAAAGCTGTGCAGCATGTTAAGTTGATACAGCATTAGAAATTTACTACGACTACTACGACTACTGCTACTGCTACTGCTACTGTTACTGCTACTGTTACTGCTACTACTACTAATACTAATACTTCTGTGCTGAACTCGTGTCTGTGCTGAACTCGTGTCTGGACCTGATAATGGACTGGATGAGGGTTAATAAATTGAAACTCAATCCAGACAAGACGGAAGTGCTGTTAGTGGGTGCTTCGCCGGACAGGTTGGAGGGCCACTTCCCTGTCCTGAATGGGGTTACACTCCCCCTAAGGGACAGGGTCCGCAGCTTGGGGGTGCTCCTGGACCCCAGTCTAACACTGGAAGCCCAGGTGGACTCGGTGGCCAGGGGCGCCTTCCTCCAGCTGCGGAAACTATACCAGCTACGGCCCTACCTGGACGAGCGGAGTCTCATGACAGTTACACATGCACTGGTAACATCTCGTATTGATTATTGCAATGCGCTCTACGTGGGGCTGCCTTTGAAGACGGTCCGGCGACTGCAACTGGTCCAGAATCGAGCTGCGCGGCTGGTGAGTGGTGGGGCCACCAGAGAGCACATCAAGCCGATTCTGTATAATTTACACTGGTTACCAGTTGCTGTCCGGGCCCAATTCAAAGTGCTTGTTTTGACATATAAAGCCCTAAACGGCTTGGGCCCTGGATACTTGAAGGACCGCCTCCTTCCATATGAGCCTACCCGGCTGTTAAGATCTAGCCAGGGGGCCCTTTTGAAAGAGCCATCCCTCAAGGAGGTAAGAGGGATGGCTTGTAGACAAAGGGCCTTCTCGGCAGCTGCCCCCAGACTATGGAACGCCCTCCCAACTGAAATTCGCCTGGCGCCGACACTGATGATATTTCGGCGCCAGGTCAAAACCTTCCTGTTCCAGAAGGCTTTTAATTGAAATAACATTAACTGTGGGTCTTAATGATGGCAATTTTAATTTTAATTGTATTTTTAATTGTATTTTAATTGTATTTTAACTGTATTTTGATCATTTTATTTTATCGCATTGAATTTTAATTGTTGTAAGCCGCCCAGAGACCTTTGGGTAGAGTGGGCGGCATATAAATTAAATAAAATAAATAAATAAATAAATAAATAAAATAATAATAATAATAATAATAATAATAATAATAATAATAATAATAATAATAATAATAATAATAATAATAATAATAATAATAATAATAATAATAATAATAATAATAATAATAATAATAATAATAATAATAATAATGTGTTATCAAGGGTTTCCAGGTAGAGAATATTCAGACGTGGTTTACCATTCCCTTCTTCTGGGGGAGCCCTGGGACTATGCAGCTTGCCCAAGGCCACACAGGCTGGCTGAACTCATAGTGATGAATTGAATTTCCAAACTTTGGCTCTGCAACCAGATACCTAAACCACTGAGCTATCCAGCCAGCTTATTAGAGATTTAGGAGTTATGGATTGCCATTCTGGATGCTTGCTAAGCAGCCATTTGACAAATATACAAATATGCAAGAACATTAGTTGACCTCTAATAAAATACATTATGGAAAGCAAAATGTGAAAATTATACATGACATGTTGTTATACTATCAATGAGCTGAAACATTACATCGATCAACAATATTTATGTCACTGCAACCTAGCTTTAAAATGGTATAATGACACACATTCATATTAGTTTTAATGATTAAAGTGGCACACTAATAAACCCTGTACTTTGTTTAACTGTGAACTGTTACTAAAAATATAGATGAGCAATAATCCTTAATTTCACCCTTTAACACCTAATATTTTTAATTCAATATATCAGAAGTAATCAATACAGCTAATTGATTCGTATTTTAAATAATATGAGCAAATGGAAATCTGTAATATTAATATGTTGGCAAAGTCATTCTTTCTGTATAACTACACTGACATAACATATAACTGACAAATAAAATGTTAAACAAAATACCGTTAAGTGCAGCAGAATAAATCAAACCATTGCTACATTATGACATGAGCTTTAAAACAGGTTTAGAAATTATAATTGACTATGCTGGCTGGTAATTCAGACACATCAAAAACCTGTTCTGACATGTACAATTTAAGCCTCTTTTGAGTTTAAATATTGTAACTCCAGGTTATATATTATTCTACTGCTATCATCATTTTGAAAAAGCTTTCTACCACTACAGCTCAACTCTTCATGCAAGGAACTGCTATGTCTTCCAATTCCATTTTCAACCATTAATGGTCAAACTAAATATTATTAATTAGTTGGGGAGAGAATGCTTCATTGCTAACTAGTTCACAAAATATTTTGAATTCACTTTTAACTTTGAATTCCCAATTAAAATCACACATATCCTGTGGTTTTATTGTCATTCAGTGGTTCTTTGTAGGACGATGAATAATTTCAGCTAAACCTACCACATCAGATGTGAGCCGAGCTCAATTAGTTTAAAGCGTTCTGCTAAACTATTCATTAGTGGTTATACTAACACCTGTGGCACTTTTTCCAACTTGAAGTTTTAAAAACTACATCTATTTATTTAGGAAAACATATATTCTCATTACATGAGAAAAAATCTCTAATCAATCCAATAATAACTTTGTACTAAAAAGCAGAATTGGATGTGTAGGCAATGCTGGCATGTCAAATAAAGGTAACTTAGCAACTAAGGTAAAATAGGAAACTTCAAACAAATTTCCCCTTTTCCAAATTAGTTAACATAGTATTGTTGTTGTTGTTTAATCGTTAAATTGTGTCTGACTCTTTGTGACCCATGGACCAGAGCACGCCAGGTCCTCCTGCCTTCCACTCCCTCACGGAGTTTGGGCAAATTCATGTTGGTAGCTTTGGTGACACTGTCCAACCATCTCATCCTCTGTCATCCCCTTCTCCTCTTTCCTTCACACTTTCCCAAAATCAGGGTATTTTCCATGGAGTCTTCTCATTAGGTGGCCAAAGTATTGGAGCCTCAGCTTCAGGATCTGTCCTTCCAGTGAGCACTCAGGGTTGATTTCTTTTAGAATGGGTAGGTTTGTTCTCCTTGCAGCCCAGGGGATTCTCAAGAGCCTCCTCCAGCACCACAATTCAAAAGCAATTATAAATACAAAATTAATCTATTAATTACTTTAAGCAGTGCTCCACGCACTCTTCCAAAGAACCACAATACTAATTTACCAGCAAAATATGAACTTAAGAGTATCAGAAACTATCAAACAGTCTGTTAGTGATTTGATAATAGCACTTAAAAGAAACATGTCTGTTACTGTAGAAAATGACCTGGTTTTAAAAAACAACAACACTTGAAGCACCTGTTGAAAGGTTACAGTATCAACCAGCATAGGGTGGTCAATTTCAGTAGTTAAAGATTTCCTACTTCTGCCCCATGGCTCTCCGAACTCCTGCACCTCTTTCATTGCATGGAAGCTGTTGATGCTGTGAGAACAAAGTAGGAAGTTTTTAATTACCAAACAATCTTACCTGCCAGTAACACCATACACTTGTCAACAATTTTTTTGACAATTAAAGGTTCTCTCTTTCCATTCTGAGGTTGCCACAGCTGCCATGTAATGAAAGGGATCACAAAGAAGTCAGAAAAGCCATATATAAAAATAAATGGTTTTTAATAGCCAAAACATTTTCCCTGCCTCTGGCATCAACACCCTTCAACAGGACCTAACAAGATTTCAGCACAAAGTGTAATGTTTGCAAATCCATTATTTTTTGTACTAAAATAAATTTAATAAGGTTAAGGTGTTATTGTTGGATCACCATGTAAACTATTTTATTTATTGATTGATTGATTGGATTTGATTTGCATCCCGCCCATCCGGTCTATGCAACCACTCTAGGCGGCTTCCAATATAACGTAAACAACTAATAAAAATAACACAAAGTATTACATAAATCCCCAATGATAGTTTACAAACAAAAATAAAATAAAAAGTAAAAAGTAAAGAAAGAAAGAATAAAAAGAATCAAGTATTGACTGGTGTCATGAGTGCTTCTGAAGACCTGGAAGCTGAAGGGTTAACTGTGGCTGAAGAGAATGTGGAGAGATCAGAAACACCTGAACCACCTCCAGATTCTCCTCCCACAGCAGACAGGCTTCGGGGCAGGCTTCGGGAAAGACTTAGGACCAGAAGATCGCTCAAAGGCTGTCCACAGAAACCTACGTGCATTTAGTCCTGAGTATTAACAGGATAGAAGGTTTTCCAGCAGCTCCAGGAGCTGTTTTACTATAAAACAACTCCCAGTGAAGCCAGAAATTCTGTGGAAGCAAGGAGTCAAAACCTTGGCTTGCATCCACATTTCTTGTATCGTGTTCCTGACCCTGGACTCTGCCCTTGAACTACGCCGGTATTGGACTTCGGGCTCTGACTCTGGACTACGCTGTGTATCGGACTCTGGACTTTGACACTGGATTCCTTCTGTGAGTTGATTTATGGACATTGGATTTGCATTCTTGGTATTCTTGACCCTGGACTGGTTTATCGGACTTCGGCTGTTGTAACCCCCGGGAACGTGACAACTGGAGGGAATTTTCTCTTTAAGAGAGACAATCAGAAAATGTCAGAATATTCAAAAATACTCCCCCCCCCAATACTTTGTGTGTTTGATTTTGATTCCTTACTCCACATTCCATACATGAATTCTTTCACATACTAAATGTATGATGCTTTTTATATATCAGAATATGTCAATAAGAGCATGAGATAATTTAAATGTTTCGTATTCTATATGCTTTCCAAACTGTTTGATAACATTTTCCCTACGTAAATGTAAACTAATAATTTATAAATTGTGATTTGGAGTTTAAGTGATTCAAAACAAGAGGACAAAGTGCGGCTATACTGTGCCTCCCCCCCCCCCCCCAAATCCTTGCTGCTATTTAATCTGGTGCAACTCTTCATTTGAAGCCACATGTAATGCCTTTATGTGTCATGTTTACAAGTAGGGTTGGGATCTCTGTAGTATGATTTTACTTGGGGAAAAATTGCTTGGGAAGTGTGTGCCTTGTTTTAAAGGGAAAAACATGATAGTTTTATTTTGTTGCACGTAGTTTGCTGCCACCACTGCCATAGCAGAATGTTTGCTGACAATAGGTGAGACACATTCCCTGGTACACTCTATGCTAAAATAATAGTTCTGTCAATGAGGTATGTGTGTTACGTACCTTCAAGTCACATCCAACTCATGCTGACCCTGTGAATTAATTACTTCCAAAAGATCCTATAATTACCAGCTTTGCTTATGTTCTTGCAGACCAAGGGCCTTGCCTTTTTTTTTCAGTTCAGTGAGTTCATCTCATGTTAGGTGTTATTTTCATCCTGCCTTCCAGTTTTAATAACATTATTGACTTTTCCACTGAGCCTTGTCTTCTTCTAATATATCCCAATTATGACAGCCTCAGTTCAGTCATTTGAGCTGACAATGAGAATTTGGGCATGATTTTATATAGAACCTCTTCTTTTTTGAGCACTCTGGGAGGAGGTCATAAAACTCTCTTCCAGCAATGTATTTCAGATTCACTGGCTGAAATCCTGTTGCAGCAAAGGAGAAGTGCTATTCATGAAGCAGTTCCACAAGGCTACTGCACAATGGGCAGCTAAGCTCCCACAGCTAAAGCAAGCCAAAGAGATTTGCTTCCTCCCCTGCTGGATTTCCCTCTCCTATCTCATCCCCTTCCTGAGTCTGTTGGAAATGGGGGTGGGAGTAGTGGAGGAGAATGCAGCATTTTCCAATAATGTATTTTGTCCCCCATCACTTGCTGTTCTTAATACACCCAAGAGGGAGATTTATAAAAGATACACAATCAACTGCCTCACTCAGTTCCCTAGCATAGTCCCCTAGCAGAGGCAGACATCAGGCTGAGCAACCACACATACAAATCCATATTCACACCCAACAACATGTTCCTTCTCTTCCTAGCCCTTCCTGAATTAACTAAGGATTTCCCAAAGAATCAGCTGCATGAGAGCCAATCCATTTAAAAAACCCACTCAAGCAGCCAGTCACTAAGGGAAAGCTCGCCTGAAGAGAAAGGTCTTTGCTGCTTGCTGTAGGACAGTAAAGATGGAGCCAGCCTGGCCTCCTGTGGGAGACAGTTCCTAGGTCTGGGAGCAGCAACAAAGAAGTGTATCCATGTACCCACCAAATGCACCTATGAAGGTGGCGGGACTAACAGCAAAGCCTCTCCTGATGATCTTAACAGCCGGGCAAGATGCAGTCCTTGAGATAGCTCGGACCCAAGCTGTTCAAACTCATTAACAAGATGTCAATTGATGGTGTAATTGTCCATTTGTTCTGAGCACATACTAACCTCTGCTTGCTAGACCAGCTTCCCAGACTCTCACAAAGAGGCATCAAAGCTTCCAGTAAATTAATTCTATGTTCCATGCTTCTCCCCCACCTTTTCCTCCATCCGCTCTGAGTTCGTATTAGTCCGTGCCATCTGTTTTTAGGGTTATCGTTGTTGCTTTTAATGTTTTTATCTTTATTTTGGTTTTCTATTATATTCTATTATGTGTGTTGTAACCACCCAAAGTAGCGCCTTGACGCTAATGGAAGTGGGATACAAAATAAATAAATAAATAAATGCTTATAGGTCATTTTTACATTAGGAACACTGCAGTGAAGGAGACAGAAATGCATACAATCTACCACAGTGGAAGCAAAGGGTGAAAGCTCTCCTCCCACTTCCAAGGATCATGATCTAGACTCCAACTTATTTTTTTAATGAGAAACAAAGTTGCCATGCCTTTATGCTACATGTTAGGAAAATTTGTAGTTGATTCTTGAGCTCTATGTTATAAGGGAAATATCAGGGCTTGCCTCCTAAAATCTGTAAGCTGACAATTGTTCAGAGTCAGAATAAAGGAATCTTCCTCAATGGGATGAGATGAGGTTGTGATGGTTGCTCAAGTGGGAGTATGATCCAAAATTTCTCTCATAGAAAAATATTCAAACAGAAAACCTTTAAATACAGTGGACCCTCTGCTTACAGAATTAATCCGTATTGGAACAGTGGCTGCAGGTCGAAAAGTCTGTAGGTTGAGTCTCCATTGACCTACAATGCATTGAAAACCGATTAATCCCATAACTTGCCATTTTTGTTCCATTTTTGTTCCATTTTGGTGGGGTTTTTTGGGGGGGGTGTCTGTAGGTCGAATCTTGGGCTGCAAGTCGAACCTAAATTTTGCGGCCAGAGAAGTCTGTAACTCAAAAAGTCTGTAAGTTGAGCCATCTGTAAGTCGAGGGTCCACTGTATGATAATTCTCTGAATTAAGGAAAAATTTATAAGCATATTTTAATCTTCACACTTCAACATCTGGCGTGTCTACATCAGCATATTATAAACAACCATGTGATACAGTGCTGTTAAGACTAGAACTGGATACAGCAAGTTTCAGTATCCATTCAATTATGAATCCCTGTGCTCAGCCTTTGGCCGCTAACTACCTATAACCACAGCCTACATCACAGGCTTGCTGTGATGATGGGGAGCATAAATTTGGCTCAATATATCAACTAATTTTTCATTGTCTCAAAAGAGAAATACATTCTGCCCTGAATTCTGAACATAAAAAATCATCCCGTTTCTAAAAATAGTTCTATGGGCTCACTCTGCCCTAAGTTCCAAACATAAAATTAACTCTGGAATTTGAACATGCACAGGTTGCTGTACCTTTTGGTTCCTTCTGCTTATTTGATATATGCATATTTATTGACAGAACACTAGAAAGCAATAAGTATAACTCAAAGAGTGCTCACAATCCATCAATATTAATTTACCTTGTTTTATCATTATGTTGCATTGATAGAGAAAAGAGGGAAAGTACAGAATGAACAAACTGAAATTTGCAAGCAAAATTTGCTGCAAATTTTAGTACAAAATTCCTAATGGGCCAACTGCTCTTCAGAAACAAGAACAGGTAATTACAGACATCAATATTTATGGGGAAAAAATAGAGTTATTTCCAGAAATACTTTGCCCTTCAGTCTCCATGAAATCTCAGTGCTGCTGTCTGTTCCTTTTTGTGCAACATTCCAGAAAGTATTCTGCTACTGCAAATTCTGCTGGAACATAAAAGAGGCGGCATTTTCCTCTATAACAAATATATCTCACACTCCAATATGTATTGTTAACTACTACCGACTCAACTATATTCACAAGCATCTGAAAATAATAATTTCCTAGGTTTCCTTATCAGTATGGCACACATTAGAATCTTTCCAAACCCTTGGAATGACTTGAATGCTTGAATGACAATAATGAAATCAGGTTAAGAATATTTCAGGCTATATATAGCATCTATCTTGCCAAATACTATAATATCTCCATTAATTAACTACTGCTGCAAAACCTACAAAATGAACTCAGTACATAGTTTTATTTGTGTATGTAAATTGTCTTGTTTATATTTCACTGAATCTTTAACTACAGGTCAGCAGATTGCAGCAAATCTTAACATTCTGAAGCTAGCTGCCCATGACCATTAAAAGAAAAATATGGCTCAAATTCTGTTGCTTAGCATAGTAAGTCTCACTAGATTAGGTCCACTGAATCAGTGAGGATTTGATGAGTAAACTCATCCACAAGTCTCATTGATTCAAATGGGCCTACTCTAATTGCAACGTACTTTAGTGTAGCAAGTACCAGCTATAGTAGACCTATTTTAATCAATGGAACTTACGGAGGAGTTGACTTACCAAATCCCCACTGAATCAGTGGGCCTACTCTACTGCTATTTCAGCCACTAATTTAAAACTGGTGCTTCCTTTAACACTCAATAACTCAGAGAGGAAAAGATGTCCTACACATAATTCTGAACTTCTCTTTTAAATATTCAGCATTATATCTATATTTGGAAAACAGATATGCCCCAGTGTCTCCACCTAAAAGAGGCGTTAGGTATATATACACAAGTGTGAGGTTGTTAAAAGAAACAAGGATGGAGGATGAAACATGGCAAAACAAGTTACAGAACAGAATAATGGCCAAGTAGAAGACAAGCCACCATCTGTCTGGAGATATTTGGACAAACACCTCAAAATGGGAAAAGGTATTTAAATCAGCTATCAGCCTTTAAAAAAAAGCTTATGGGGTTCAGTGCATGGAAAAAAAGAAGGAAAAGTTCAAAAATGTTAGCTTATTCCTTGAAAAATCAAACACTATGAAGTAATACATCTATGGTTGACTCACCTTTCAGCAGCACACTTACTGTTTCTTTTGGCTGAGCTTTCGGAAAGTCAGGCAGGGCAAAGCATCCAAATTAGTCTCAAACCTCATTCTAAATTCCAGCATGAAGGCCTGAACTATGAATACTTTCAACTGGCTTAATTCAACTTTTCATTGTACCTATAAATATGCTACATATGTATTCATTTATTGGCATTAATAAATGATACCATGGGAGAAAAAACTACCTTTTGAAGGCTGTAGTGGGTGATGTTTTTAGCAGTACAGTATTGGAACTTATCTTTTTATGTGCTAGTGTTTACTCCAACAGCACAATTACACAAATGTGAACAATTTCACATGCAATATACTTCCCTGAAACTCTGCATTTGCTTTGAGCATTAATTGCAATAATCTATGAACTTATCTTCAAGCTGCTGGAGCCTGAATAATTATGTTACAGATGACAGATAATAGGAAATTTAACATTTCACTTATCCAGAAATACATGACAGATCCTAATGATTTCTTCCCTTTCCTGAAAGATTACTTCCTTGACTGAAGAATTATAATATTCCTTTTTGGGTAGGCATTCAACACCCGGAGTTAAGATGGCACAGAACAATTTTAATGTAAATATGTTCTATCTCAGAATGTTTGGAAATATGTGTGCATGCATGTAATTTCATTTTTTTAATAGCCATGAAGAACACAGATTCTTGGGAAAGGAGCAGGATAGAAGGGAGAAAAGATACAATAATATGTATCAATCAATCAATCAATCAAACCTTTATTGACATACACAAAACACCTAATCAAAACTACATTCTGTAAAACTTGTTCGCAGTTTTCTGGAAAAATATCAAAGTTTGTTCAGATTCGTTGTAGTTTTTCATAAGACACACTCTCCACCCTATCCTATGTACCTTGTAATAATAATTATTATGTCATTTCCTGAGTAGGTTTAAAATAATAGAGACTTTACATTGAATAGGTGGGGAGAGAAAGGCAAAAGATTAGTTCTGATTAGAGATGGGGATATTTGTATTTGTATATGAATACGAATATCCCCCCACATATAACAAGGGTCCAGCCCCCTCATCTGTCTGCTGCTGCCATGGGCTCCGCAATCCCTTCCTATCACTATGGAGCTCGTGATGGGTTAGCCACCCTTCAACCTGGCAGAGAGGCTCGTCATCCCACCTTCTGCCAGGAGTGCCTAATCCATCGCAAATTCCAGAGTAATAGGAAGGGATTGCAGAGCCCACGGCAGTGGCGGACACATGAATGGTCAGCTCTTGTTTTCTGAACCTGTTGGGGGATATTCGTATACGAATACAAATATCTCCATCTCTAGTCCTGATATATTTCAAAGGAAATGCTTTTAAATTATATTTAAAGAACTCCAGACTTTGTCCATGAAATATATTAGTAGAGTTTCATCATTCAAAATTATAGCAACACTACGTCATAAAACCACATCTAATATCCCATTTTCACCCTTTGGCAAGAGTCAAGATAGCCAGGCCGCTGTGGACACTTCTTTGAGCTACTAGAGAGTTGTGTTGCAATGGTAAATTTGGAAGTGTAGATCTCACCACAACAGTCCCCATAGCCAGCCCTCCCCCCTAAAAGAAGAGCCAAGGCATTGGTCCACATCAACAAATGAAGATCAGGTATTTTGTAAAGTTAATGGCTTTTAATTGCCTTTTCCAGCTCAAATTACTTTAAAAATTTTTACATGAGAAGGGACAACCTTACAACAATATGCTGTTCCTCGGAAAAACCACTTCTGGCCCAGTTACTGAGAGATTGCAGCTAAGCTTAAAGGGAACAGCACAGCAGGTCTGATGCTGATGGTTGTGGTGGTGGCAGATGATGTCATAGTCCCTGCTACTAAAGTTTTCATCTGGCTCCACAACACTACTGGAAATATGTTAGTTTTCAGGTAGATAATGCTGAGGTAGATGGGTAACTAATTTTCATCCGAAAATTATTCACATCGCTCATTGAGCTTTTTTAAAAATAAAAATGGGTACTTTTACCCCACCATATTAAAGCCTGACAATATGCTAAATGGTTAATTTGTTTAAAGTGCTGAGTTTTATTATGCTTCCTCTGAAACCCTGAAAACAATTTGGAAATAAATGGGTCTTGTGAGAGCTTCATGGTACAGTTCTTGTGACAGGAATTGCTATTTCTAAAATCATGAACCCTTGATACTAGAATTACTCAAGTCAGGAATTTGTCTCTATCTACTTTCTGCATAGTCCTGTATTTCCATAGTATATATTCCTATTTACACAAAGTGATGAGGTGTGCCTTTGTCTCTTATCTACTGAGACTGTTGTGAAATTTTCAGACACTACAATTTTTCTATCCTGAGTACACTGAGCAGCAAACGTTTCTCTTTGGCTGCTGTCCATTGTGGAGTTTTTTTTTTGGGGGGGGCGCAGGGGTATCAGTCTACTTTTAAGACTTTTTGCTGAATGAAGGGCACATACCATTTCTGTTTTCCCCAAAATCTTTAAATGGATTTTGGCCGTGATTCTAAGTACTCTTTTGAGGATTCACTGGGATCCTCTTTTCAAACATGTATGCTCCCCAATTTTTGCTGGTTCCCCTGTCTTCCTAGTAGCATCCATCTCATATGCCCTGTTGTTCCTGAAGGTCCATGCTAATTTAGAACAGATTCTCATGGGGACAGAGAGGGATGAGAATCATACTTCTATGAATGGAAGTATAGTATAAGAATCAACAGTAGAAAATCCACTAAATTAAAGGCTTGAAATTTAGCTCACTAAATCACTATACAACTATTTCAAGAATGAACACAAGTAGCAATGTGCTCTTTTAAACACACTGAGGCAACATTCAGTAAACAGCCATAAAATTGGCTACTGCTTCAACAGCTAGCCTAATCCAAATAGAACAATCTGTTACTCAAAGATAAATAGAAGTATGTGATATTAAATAAATTGCAATGCAGATGACCCCACCCCATTCCATTCAATTTTACAGATCTAGTGACCATTACAGTACAGCAAAATAGGAGAGGACTCACAAGATAGTTTAGGACTGGGAAATATTTAATATTTAACCTTTCAGTTGTTGTTGGATTAAAACTGCTATCAGCCCAAATGAGCACAAGCAATGATAAGAAATGATGGGAACTGGGGTTCTATAAATATATGAAAGGCCACACTTACACTAACTGTTATGTATTAAGCTCATGGATTTGTTATTTAAATTGTGTTTTATGGATTCAGAAGCTCACCTCTGACATGACCATATCTCACAAAGCCTAGATTTCATTTCACCAAAAGACAAATTACTTGATTTGATGTGTTGTATCTGATATCAAAATAGGATTATGGCTTAATTACATCTCTTCTCCTCTTTTTCTCCAAGTATATGATGGATTTCTTTTGGTAGATAGTACTTGATGTTAGAAATGTGGCAAACATTTTCACAGCCTAATACATTGTTTTCTTTTTTTCTTTCTATGAACCTTCTTGAACAGCCCTCTCCTTTTCTTTAAAAAAAGTACAGCATATACTCTGTCTCTTTAAAGAAGAAAACCAATGCCTCACTTACCACTTCAAAGCTATTTTCCTCTTTGCTTTCTCTGAAATATTACTTCAGACTCTCAGCCAACACAAGGCTTAAATCCCTAGTAAGACCAAAGCCTTTCCTAGTAGCTGAGAAGAAAATAAATTACTCCATCTATTATACTTCTCTATAATGGGACAATGACAAAAAAGGAAAAGGAAAATAGGCATCTTGACATAAAGAAAAAAAATCAGTCCATTTCCTCCAGCTCCTAGCTCGAGCACTTCCGCTAGCACTTGCATTTTGTTTGTTTATTTGCCTTTTTCTTTTGCTGTTAATGATGGAGTTTTAACAATGAAAACCTTCTCAAGTATTTCTTTAACATGAACTATTTCTATGAAAATCCTCTACAATATGAAAAATATATGTGGAGCAGCAGGAAGAAAAGAAAAAACAAAAGATGAAATCTTGCCAAATATGAAAAGAGAGAGAGAGAGAGAGAATATGCTGATAATGTCACTAACTTTGTTGTAAACTTTCCATTTACTGAAGTACACTACTCTTCTGGGATCACAGATTCATGACATCTGTGCTAACTAATATTGGTAAATCTTTGGAAAACGCGAAGTGTTTCAGTGAGTTTGTGTTGCCCAAAAATTATAGAAAATTATGGTCATGCAAAAATTAAACACAAAAAGACCTACAAGACATTTCTCTGGAAATATGAGTTATAAATTAAATAAATATTCTGTGGTAGACTGCAACGTGTGTGTGTGTGTGTGTGTGTGTGTGTGTGTGTGTGTGTGTGTGTGTGTGTGTGTGTGTGTGTGTGTGTGTGTGTGTGTGTAAAATATTATTCTATGCAAACACTGATGAGCTTAGGGAAAGATGACTTTTCTAAAGTACTTCAATACAAATTAATTTTTGCTGAGCTTGAAGTTGGAGGAATGTAGGTGAATAAATTACCTCCGTTTAGAAGATAAAATAGTATATAGTACTGAAATGGCTGGCATCAAGTAATGAGATGCAACTAGAGTAGTCCTACTGAATCATTAAGAATTTGTTAAGTCAACTCCTATGTTAAGTTCTCTTGATTCATCGGGCCTACTCTATTGCTGTTGTTGTTCAAAAACATCAAGCACAGTCAATTAAAATTATGAAAACATTGACTGGCACTGTAT